>NW_026526743.1:7629861-7847361 GCF_024362965.1 Panthera pardus
CTTCAAGTTTGTACCTTTTAATCCCCTTCACTTATTTCACCCTCTCCCTATTCTTCTCCCATCTGACAAGCACATGTTTGACCTCTGGATTTGTTTTTTGTTTTGTTTTGTTTTGATTTTTACACTCCACGTATAAATGAAATCCTATGGTATTTGTCTTTCTTTGTCTAGCGTATTTCACTTAGCATAATACCCAATCCTGATTCTTTAAAAAAAAGTTTTTTTATAGTTATTTATTTTTGAGAAACAGCGAGACACAGCGTGAGCAGGGGAGGGCCAGAGGGAAAAGCAGACAGACTCTGAAGCAGGCTCCAGGCCCCGAGCTGTCAGCACAGAGCCTGACTGGGGCTCAAACCCATGAACTGTGAGATCATGACCTGAGCCGAAGTCGGACACTCAACCACCTGAGCCAGCCAGGTTCCCCAATCCTGATTCTTAACAGCAAAACTCTTTCCTCTCTGACAACTGCTACTAAAGCCACATCCTGGGGCGCCTGGGTGGCTTGGTCAGTTGAGCGTCCAACTTCGGCTCAGGTCCAGATCTCACGGTCTGTGAGTTCGAGCCCCGTGTCGGGCTCTGTGCTGACAGCTCAGAGCCTGGAGCCTGTTTCAGATTCTGTGTCTCCCTCTCTCTCTGCCCCTCCCCTGTTCATGCTCTGTCTCTGTCTCAAAAATAAATAAACGTTAAAAAAAAAAATAAAGCCACATCCTAATACATTTTTTTTTTGCCCTGCCAGATCAATTTTTCTTTAAATTTACATCCAGATTAGTTAGCATATAGTGCAATAATGATTTTAGGAGTAGATTCCAGTGATTCATCCCCTATGTATCATACACTGTGCTCATCCCAACAAGTGTCTTCCTTAATGCCCCTTAGCCAGTTAGCCCATCCCCCCCACCCGCAACCCTTCCAGCAACCCTGTTTGTTCTCTGTATTTAAGAGTCTCTTATGTTTTGTCCTTGTCCCTGTTTTTATATTATTTTTGCTTTCCTTACCTTACGTTCTGTTTTGTATCTTAAATTCCATATATGAATGAAGTCATATGATATTTGTCTTTCTTTTAGCATAATACCCTCCAGTTCTATCCACGTAGTTGCAAATGGCAAGATTTCATTCTTTTTGATTGCCAAGTAATACTCCATTGTATATATATACCACATCTTCTTTATCCATTCATCCGTCGCACATCCTAATACTTTTAAAACTTAAATGTTTATTGGAACCCGCAGAGAAAATATTATAAGGTATATTTGAATTTGACAGGCACGGAAGTCCATAGGATTTTTTATATGTTCATCTAGGACAGTATATCTCAAAATCCCTGATGCCAGCCACATAGAGCAATTCCATCAGGATTTTTTTTTTAAACTCCCGAGGTAATTCTAAAGTGCTGCCCTGTTTGAGAAATAGCACCTAGGATGTCTTGAGGAAGATTCAGTCATGGACTGAGCTTGTCTGCAGGAAGCCTAGATCATCCTTCTCAGGGATCATTTATGACCCATACAGAAATGTCAAAGCTGGGCACCTGGCTGGCTCTGTGGGTAGAGTGTGTGATTCTTGATCTCGAGCATGGGTTCAAGCCACCCATTGGGTGTGGAGATTACTTAAAAAGAAAAAAGCTGAAAGCTTGTTCTATTGTGGTTGTCTATGTCCACATTCCAGGAGTTGTAGACAATCCAGAGAATAGGGAATTCTGAGTGCTGGCAGAAGGAAGCCCACCTTCCCACCTCCCTGTAGAAGGGAATCTTCAGGGATTACCTTTTGTGATGTGGGTTAATACCAGGTGCTGGGAGGGTATGGGGACAGAGGAGAGGGTCATGTGTTTGGCAGACAGTTGGAGACCTGGCCCGGTGTAGTTTCTCATGATGTTGTTCTTCACACCAAGGGGAGGTCTTTTTAGGATTCCCAGTGATAAAATAAAGGAATTTTTCAACATTTATTTATTTATTTATTTATCTGCTTAGAATGATTACTTCAGGCTTTATTTTTTGATAAAACAAATTAGTCCAGTGGTGCCTGGGTGACTCAGTCAGTTAACCATCCGACTGCAGCTCAGGTCATGATCTCACAGTTTGTGTGTTTGAACCCCGCATTAGGCTCTGTGCTGACAGTGAAAAGCCTGCTTGGGATTCTATCTCCCTCCCTCTCTCTCTCTTTCAAAATAAATAAACTTAAAAAAACCCCAAATTAGTCTAATAGTTCCAAGATACAAAATTAACCAGTTAAAAAAATTTTTTTTAAATATTTATTTTTGAGAGAGAGAGAGAGAGAGAGAGACAGAGCACGAGCGGGGGAGGGGCAGAGAGGGAAGGAGATACAGAGTCTGAAGCAGCCTCCAGGTTCTGAGCTGTCAGCACAGAGCCCAATGTGGGGCTTGAACCCACGAACTGCAAGATCATGACCTGAGCCGAAGTCAGATGCTCAACCGACTGAGCCACCCAGACGCCCCTTTTTCTTTAAAAAAATTTTAAATATTTATTTAAAAATTAACCAGTTTTTTAAAAAAATATTTATTTTTGAGAGAGAGGGAGAGTGTGAGTGGGGGAGGGGCAGAGAGAGAGAGAGAGAAAGAGAGAGAGAGACAGACAGATGATCTGAAGCAGGCTCTGCAATGACAGCAGACAGCCTGATACGGGGCTAGAACCCATGAACTTTGAGATCACGACCTCAGCCAAAGTTGGACGCTTAACCTACTGAGCCACCCAGGTGTACCCAAAGTCAACCAGTTTTGCAGTGATTAACGATAACAGCACACAAATCAACCCTTCCTCGGGGAAACAGTGTCCTCCCTAATGCCCTCCTTGGTCACGATGCAGATTGTGAGTGCATCCCCAGTGTGCACGTCCCTCTCAGCTGCGGAAATGAAGGCGTCTTTCACCAGCCGCATGGCTACGTCCAAGGACAGTGGGATATGCTCCACATTCTGCGTGGTCTTAAAACCAACCTGGTTGTCAAGCAGGGGCTGTAGCAGGGCACTTGCTGAGCCTCTGGACTTGAAGGAGTGACTCTGGTAGGACCCTACCGTGTCAGAGCTGTACACAGCTCCCTTCCCTTCTTCAACCAGTCCTGGATGGTGTTGTAAACCTAACATGGAAAGAAGCACCTTGAATGGAGTACTGTAGACGGCATGGCAGCCATCGCCCCCCGGTAGTCATGGTCTTGTTATTAGAATGCGTTTACATCTTTCTCTCTCTTTTTTTTTTTTTTAACATTTATTTATTTTTGAGACAGAGCATGAATGGGGGAGGGTCAGAGAGAGGGAGACACAGAATCTGAAATGGGCTCCAGGTTCTGAGCCATCAGCCCAGAGCCCGACGCGGGGCTCGAACCCACAGACAGTGAGATCGTGACCTGAGCCGAAGTCGGACGCTTAGCCAACTGAGCCACCCAGGTGCCCCATCTTTCTCTTTTTTAATGTTTATTTATTTTTGAGAGAGAGGCAGGGGAGGGGCAGAGAGAGAGGGAGACAGAGGATCCGAAGCAGGCCCCAGGCTGACAGCAGTGAGCCCGATGTGGGGCTTGAACTCACAAACCATGAGGTCTTGACCGGAGCTGAAATCAAAAGACAGATGCTTAACTGTCTGAGCCACCCAGGCGCCCTGTCATGATTTGTAACTCTTCATGTACAAAACAGCATACATTGCCCTGCACTAAA
Organism: Panthera pardus; assembly: GCF_024362965.1. Classification (NCBI taxonomy): domain Eukaryota; kingdom Metazoa; phylum Chordata; class Mammalia; order Carnivora; family Felidae; genus Panthera; species Panthera pardus. Next base: position 7,633,517 of record NW_026526743.1, read on the forward strand.
TGTTTTCTCCCCAGAGCACTCTACTTTGTGAAGATTGTGTGTCCTGGGCAGCTGTCCCAACTTGGGCTGGAATAAAACTCTTTCCCTATTTCTTTAAGATAATAATAATAATAATAATAATAATAATAATAATAATAATAATAGTAATAATACAAGGTTTGTTTATTTTGCATCAATATCAGAAAGGTAGGAGGAGGGAAAACAGATTCCTTCCAAAATGCTATCTTTCAGAAAGCTCGATTTCTTTCCACAGTTTTCCTGCACCACAAACATCCCATTTCAGGTCCAGTTTACTAATTTTTCTCATTTTGGGTAATTAGATGTAACACAGTGATGGCTTCAACAGCTCTTGAGAATTCTCTCCCTGCGATATAATGATTTATATGAAATATGTATTTGGTCATTCAGATGACCAAAATTTATTTCACGGATCTGCTTGGTTTTCACCCACGGGTTCTAAAAATGCTTCAGAGCCATAGGAGTGAAGTGACAGCCTCATTATTAATGAAGATGACTTTTGGGCTCCACCCAAGGGCAGAGGCTGGTGGCCGGCAGGATCAACCATGTGATTAGAGGGTTGGAAATTTTAGTCCCACCCCCTGACCTCTGCGGAGGGGAGAGGGGCCGACGGTTGAATCAGCCAGTAGCTGGTGACTGAGTCATTCATGACTATGTAATAAAGCCTCTGTAAAAATCCAAGAGCCCAGCTTCTGGTCCTGTTATGGAGACTTTGCACGTTTGGGAAACCTCAACACCCCACGTGCCACTAAACTGCACCCAGACTCCACGAAGACAGAAGCTCCTTTGTTGAGTAACTTAGCCCGATGTAGCTCTTCATCTGGCTGCTGATTCGTGTCCTTCAAAAACCTGGTAAGTGTTTCCCTGTGTTCTCTGAGCTGCTCTAGCAAATTAATTGAACCTGAGAAGAAGGTTGTTGGCACCTATAATCTGTAGCCAGTTAATCAGAAGCACAGGTGGCGGCCTGTGGCTTGCGGCTGGCATCAGAAGTGGGGGAGGGGGGATGTGGGGAGATGGGGTGAGAGATGGGGGTTGGGGAGGCCGTCATGTAGGACCGAACACTTAATACTCGGAATCTGATGCTATCTGTAGATAGTGTCAGAATTGCTTGGTGTTGTGTGGAGTAAACCCCGGTCTGCCATATTTGGTCCAGGAACCCTAATATCCCTAATGAATATATTACCAATGAGAAACAATCAAATATGGGGCACCTGCGTGGCTCAGTCGGTTAAGAATCTGACTTCAGCTCAGGTCGTCATCTTACGGTTGGTGGGTTCGAGCCCCGCATCGGGCTCTGTGCTGTCCGCTCAGAGACTGGAGCCTGCTTCAGATTGTGTCTCTCTTTCTGTCTGCCCCTCCCCCACTGGCTCTCTGTCTCCCCCTTAAAAAAGAAATAAACATTTAAAAAAAGAGAAATAATCAAATAGTTTGAAAATATTTGGAATATAAAGGTATTTAAATTAGTTTTAAATTGCATTTCCCTATTTGTGACTACGATTGAGCATCTTTTCATGTGTTCATAAAGTTTGCCCACTGGCTCTCTGTCTCCCCCTTAAAAAAGAAATAAACATTAAAAAAAAGAGAAATAAATAGTTTGAAAATATTCGGAATATAAAGGTATTTAAATTAGTTTTAAATTGCATTTCCCTATTTGTGACTACGATTGAGCATCTTTTCATGTATTCATAAAGTTCGCCCACTTTTATTAGGCTAAGTTGTCTCTGATTTGTTGCCTTTTTTTTTTTTTTTAGTAGTTTGAAGAAATAAGCTTTTCTCTGTGGTTGTAGATACAACTTCTCCTAGTTTTTCATTTGCCTTTTAAATTTAATTTGGCTGTCTTATGAACCATTTAAAAATATTGTTGCATTCAAATTTATTACTCCATTAATGCTTGAATTTTGTGTCACCTTTAAAAAGGCTGTTTTCTAAGATGGAAATAAATAATTTTTGTTTGTGTAAGTTACCTTTTTAAAAATTGAAGTATAGTTGACATACACGATGTATAAATTACCTTTTCATTTGTCGACTGCCAATTTTATCTCACTTCTCATGTGTAATAGTATAATTTAATCAATCCCTGTTTTCAGATGTATATCCTATTTTTATTATAAGTGATATACTGAACATCTTATTTGCAAAATTCTATGCATAGTAATTATAGGATCTAACTTCCATTTGGAAATGTTGATCCTTTATAGATTAATCAAGACCACACATCTAGGAAGGTGACCTCTATTTCCATCTCACACCATCTTTCCCACCTGAAAAATGCCACTCCCCCTAAGATCCAGAATGGCTGGAATTGTGTGTGATTGGTTCTCTAGACAAGCTGACTCTGGGAGTCATGTCTTTAGGAGGTAGAGCATGATACATGGAACCCAGAAACACATGGGGTGAAAATGAAAATTTGGACAGAGAAGGGAATGCTGTAGCCAGATAATTTGCAATTAGCAGTCAACAGACCATCTTATTTACACACACACACACACACACACACACACACACACAACAAACACATCAGAATGCAAACTAGTGCAGCCACTCTGGAGAACAGTATGATGGTTCCTCAAAAAATTAAAAATAGAGCTACCTTACAACCCAGAAATTGCACTACTAGGTATTTATCCAAAGGATACAAAAATCCAGATTCAAAGGGGCATGTGCACCCCAATGTTTATAGTGGCACCATCAATAATAGCTAAATTATGGAAAAAGCCCAAGTGTCCATTGCCTGATGGGTGGATATAGAAGATGTGTTATATGTATGTACAATGGAATATTACTTGGTGATAAAAAAAATGGAATCTTGCCATTTGCGACAACATGGATGGAACTAGAATGTATTATGCTAAGTGAAATAAGTCAGAGAAAGACAAATATATGATTTCACTCATATGTGGAATTTAAGAAACAAAACAGATGGACATATGGAGGGGGAAAGAGGAGACAGGGGAACAAACCACAAGAGACTCTTAACAATAGAGAACAAACTGAGGGTTGGTGGAGGGAGGTGGGTTGGGGATGGGCTAGATGGGTGATGGGTACTAAGGAGGGCACTTGTGATGAGCACCGGGTGTTGTATGAAAGCGATGAATCAATGAATTCTACTGAAGCCATTATTTTTTTTTAATGAAAAAAAATTTTAATGTTTATTTTTCAGAGACACAGACAGAGCATGAGTGGGGGAGGGGCAGAGAGAGGTAGACACAGAAACAGAAGCAGGCTCCAGGCTCCGAGCTGTCAGCACAGAGCCCAACACAGGCTCGAATGCACAGACCGTGAAATCATGACCTGTGCCAAAGTTGGACACTCAACTGACTGAGCCACCCAGGTGCTCCAGAAAACATTATTACACTATATGTTAATTAACTTAGATTAAAACAAAATTAAAAAAAATTTTAATGTAAAAAGCTCCTGGAGGGACGCCTGGGTGGCTCAGTCAGTTGAGCGTCCGACTTCAGCTCAGGTCATGATCTCACGGCTCGTGTGTTCGAGCCCCGCGTCGGGCTCTGTGCTGACAGCTCGGAGCCTGGAGCCTGTTTCAGATTCTGTGTCTCCCTCTCTCTCTGCTCCTAACCCACTCACATTCTGTCTCTGTCTCTCTCAAAAATAAATAAACATTAAAAAAAAATTAAAAAAAAAAAAAGCTCTTGGAAAAAGACAAAATGAAACAAACACACCAGATTGGTCTGAAATAGTAATGGGGCCCAGACAAGTTTACCTAATCACTCATCTACCAAGGACTCTTCTTCACCCCAGTGGAGGAGGATGTTGTGCTTGAGTTTCTGGCCAACGGAAGAACAGTCAAGTGCCATGGATCTGGCATTGATCCATGTTTCCAGGTAAAGGCAGCATGGAGAGTCAGAGGCCATTCGGAAGTTAGAGATGCGGCATGGGACCCCTGCAGTTGGAGAACCCTTGAGGGCCAGTGCAACAGCCATGCCTGTGCCGCCTAGCCTCAGTCCGAAGAGCAAGAAGAGGTCAGGGAGGGTGTTCTTGTCCATGAAAGTAAGAGTCTTGAGGAAGTCCACTGGGACTAGAAGAGTGGGGTCTTGTGGGAGAGGGCAAGGCCTGGGATTCAAATGGAGTGTGGGGGGATTGTGGGGGAGGGAGCAGAGCAGTGAAAACAGGAAAGAATGCAGATGACCTGACCCTGAGGTCTCCACTCCCTGGGTCCTTACTAGCTCCTGACACCTGACCGGTATATGGCTGCAACACAAGGGTGGGTCACTTGCTGTTTGTTTTCACAATATGTTATAACTTTGAAGCTGTACGGTATGCACATAAAATGCTAAATCAGAAATATTGTGGGGCGCCTGGGTGGCTCAGTCGGTTGAGTGTCCAACTTTGGTTCAGGTCATGAACTCATGGCTTGTGAGTTTGAGCCCCATGTCAGGCTCTGTGCTGACAGCTCAGAGCCTGGAGCCTGCTTCAGATTCTGTGTCTCCCTCTCTCTCTCTCTCTCTGCCCGCACCCCCCCCCCCAGTCACATTCTGTCTCTCTCTCTCTCTCTCTCAAAAATAAATAAATATTAAAAAATTAAAAAAAATATTGTTAGTATTGCCAATTATAGAAAAGAGCAGACATCCATCTATGCCCTGTCTCTGAAGGAATGTAATTAAATGTGAACAGACACCTGATTATCCTAATAATTCTTTTCCTTTCCCAAGATTTAAGTCTTTGGTGGGCTCAAGAACTCCCTGACACTCTGTAGAACCATGCTTATGCTGCGCACAGGTCTCCAAAAATTCCCTCAACCTTCACTGTCCACTAGGGGGAGTCAGACTTACATTGCTTTCTGAAGACTCTGTCCCTGCCTGGCTCCTTCTCTATTTCTTTTCAGTCATTTCCCCTAATAAGTTCCTTGAACGTGGTTTTTTTTTTGTTTTTTTGTTTTTAAGTTTATTTATTTTTGAGAGAGAGAGAGAGAGAGAGCAGGGGAGGGGCAGAGGATCTGAAGCAGCTCTCCACTGGCAGCACAGAGACCGATGTGGGACTTGAACTCAGGAACCATGAGCTCATGACTGGAGCCTAAGTCAGACACTTAACCGACTGAGCCACCCAGATACCCCTTAATCCGTTGAATGTTTAATCTCATCTGGGCATCTACTTCTCTGAGGACCATCTTAGCAAAACCTGTGCTTGAGAGCAGCCTGAGAAGCCAAGTGGAAAGATGGGAATTTGGGACTGGTTCCCCCACTGACAGGTAAAGAGGATGTTGTTCTCATCAGTAGGTGGGGCACAGAGCTAACTCCCTTTCTAAGGATGTCACTAGTGCTGACCAGGTGTGATGATTCAGATATTTGAAAGACAGCTGAGTTGCCTGGTTACTGAGTTTTACTGAGTGCCTGCGCAAGGAAAATGAGAGACTAAAAGTTAATAGCAAGTAGCTAATGGCTAAAAGAGCCAGAGAGACTTGGTTGTAGCCTACAAAGAAGCCCTCGTTGTCATCTGTAGTGGAAGAGAAGGCACGATCCAATGGCAGGGTTTAGACGTAATTGTGAGTATCGCCGATATCTAGAGATGCTTGAATGCTCCGCCATAAGTCTGTTAGGCTACGATTGGGGTCTGGTCGGAAAAACCTGGCGTCCTGAAAACTGGGGTAGGGACATCTGGATGGGAACGTCTGGAGATGTTGACTTTACAACATCCCAGGGAACTTCTGGGGCATAGAGGTGGCCCATTCTCTCCCAGTAAGGGCGACTGGCTCTGCTGCTGTGTTGGAAGATGCTGCAGAGAATTTTGTGCACGATGCAGCAAGTATCCCCTCTGGAGCTTCTCCCACTTCCTCTCCTGGATGTTAGACCCATAACTGGGCCTAAATCTCAGTATATCTTGGCTCTGGACATGCCAGGAATGCTAAGGGAGGAATGAACATGAAGAGTTATAAGTAGCTGGAAGGTATGGCAGGGGCCAAGGAAATACTCTGGGGATTCGATTTATGGAAGTTTGATGAAGAGGGCAGGGATGTAGGGCTGGATAAACAAAATCTCATTTATTCTGTTGCTCAGTACGTTGGATTTAACCCTCCAGCAAGGACCCCAGAAGTTGGGGCTGTTTTGTTGCTGGAGTGTCTTTCAGAATCCCGGAAGAAACAATGGCCAAACTCTCAGGTCAAGGAGAAATGTTGGAGTTGCTTTGGTAGACAGTACAGGAAGGAATAAAGATGCTCTGGGAAGTGGGCTATATTGTGTCAGGGCAGAAAACTCACTGGAAGATTATGTTCCAGAGGACAGACTCTTTAATAGCAGGCAGTTCATGGCTGAAAGCAGGAGGCAGAGAATCTTGGTGGTGGCCTAGAAACAAGCCCTCACCTCACTGTAGTGAAAAGAATATCAGGGCTCCTGGGTGGCTCAGTCAGTTAAGCGTTCGACTTCAGTTCAGGTCATGATCTCACTGTTTGTGAGTTTGAGCCCCGCGTCGGGGCTGTGTCCCCCCCTCTCTGCTCCTCACCCGCTCATGCTCTGTCTCTCTCTCAAAAGTAAATAAAAATTAAAAAAGAAGGAAGGAATATGGAATATGCTGCTGATGTGGGCCCTGAGAACGCTATGAAGTTCAGAGGGGGTTCTCTTTGGGTGAGGGGTGATGGCAAACAGACGTTCCCGGGTTGAGGCTAAGAGTATGGAATTGTGGATCCAGATGTTTGATTTCCATTTCTTTCTCTCTCTCTCTCTTTTAAATGTTTATTCATTTTTGAGAGAGAGAGAGAGAGAGAGAGAGAGAGAGAGCAGGGGAGGGGCAGAGAGAGAGGGAGCCACCCAGGCATCCCATGATTTCCATTTCTGACTTGACGATCAAGTGACCTCAACAAGTTTCTTAACCTCTTGAAGGCCTCGGATCCCTCAGTGGCAGAGTGGGAATTAGCAGTAGCTTCCTCACAGAGTTGTTAATGAGGATGAGTCAGTTAATATTTGTAAGACCCTTACCTCTTGACATGTAGTAAACATTAAAATTCGTGCTCTCAAATGAAATTAATAGGTGGTACCTCAGAAGTCTACACAGGAAAGAATAGAAGTCTCCCCACCTATATGTTGGGATGACAGTCCTTGTTGTGGAAAGATCCTCTTTTTTTTTTTTTTAATATTTTACTTTTAGGTAACTTCTATATCCAACGTAGGCTCAAACCCACTACCCCGAGATCAAGAGTCACATGCTTCTCAGACTGAGACAGCCAGGTGCCCCGAGAGATGCTCATTCTTGTCCACATGGTGATACATTACTAGGGTTTTACTTAGAGGGATGAAATGCATCTCATCCCTTAATATACCCAAGATGGGACATCATGTTCCTCCTTCACCTTGGTTTCTTCCTCTGGTCTTCATGTGGATTAAGGACACCATACAACCATTTAATCCCAAACTAACCATCCTTGGCACTCTCATTTCTCTCACCCACATATCCAAGTCAACAGGAAATTACTTTGGATATCCGTCCCCATTATCAGAGTTGTTAAAACTTTTCCTGGTCTATATCAGCAACTTGCTGGCGAATCTCTTTTCCCTCTTAAGTCTCACTTCCTTTGCAGTCCCAGAGAGACCTTTTACAAACTGCGGATTATCACCTCCCTACTAAATTCCCCCCATGGTCTCTGACTGCTCTTAGTTTGAAATTCAGATGTTGGACCAAGGCAGCTTTCCGTAACATGGTCCATGACTGCCTGTCACTTTCCTTCTCCCAACAATTCCCTTCCACACACACTCCTGGCACATGGGACATATTTCTGTCGTTCCAACACACTTTGTCCTTCCTCACTGCAGACCAGGTGATAGCTTCGTCGTGTATTTGGAGGCACCAGCCGCTCCCTCTTAGCGTGGCTGAATCAGGCTCTTTAATCTTGTCTCAGCTCCAGCATTGTCCCCTCACAGAGGGGGACACGCCATACATCTCCTTAGACCCCCCCTCTGGAGAATCACCCACTGGTCATTCTGGTGAAGGTTATTTGTAGGTTTTTCATTTTTACACTATCCCTTTGTGATTGTAGCCTGCCTTTAAATCATAACTTGTAAATACTTGTTTGTTTATATGAAGACCATTGTTTTCTCTGTGCTAATGTCATACTCTCTCTGTGTATTTTTTTTAAAATGTTTATTTATTTTTGAGATAGAGCGTGAGCAGAGAGGGGCCGAGAGAGACAGAGGGAGAGAGAGAATTCCAAACTTGATGTGGGGCTTGAACCCATGAACTGTGAGATCATGACCTGAGCCAAAGTCAAGAGCTGGGCGCTTAACCAACTGAGCCACCCAAGCATCCCCTCTGTATTTTTTTTTAAAGTTTATTTATTTATTAGAAAAAAAATTTTTTTAATGTTTATTTATTTTTGAAACAGAGACAGAGCGTGAACAGGGGAGGGGCAGAGAGAGAGGGAGACACAGAATCTGAAACAGCTCCAGGCTCTGAGCTGTCGGCACAGAGCCCGATGCGGGGCTCGAACCCACGAACCGTGAGATCATGACCTCAGCTGAAGTCGGATGCTTAACCGACTGAACCACCCAGGCACCCCTAAAGTTTATTTATTTTTGAGAGAGGTGAGTGGAAAGAGAGGGCAGATAGATGGGGACAAAGGATCTGAAGCAGGTTCTGTGCTGACAGCACAGACCCGATGTGGGGCTCAAACTCATGGACTGTGAGATCATGACCTGAGCCAAAGTCAGATGCTCAACCAACTGAACCACTTGGAGCCCCTCTTTGTTTTTTTGTAATAGGAGTTTCCCTCAGTTCTTTTGTGGTTCCAAGTACATAATTTTTTTTAATTTCTAAAAAAATGTTTTATTTATTTTTGACAGAGAGAAACAGAGTGTGAGCGGGGGAGGGGCAGAGAGAGAGGGAGACACAGAGTCCGAAGCAGTTTCCAGGCTCTGAGCTGTCAGCACAGAGCCCGATGCGGGGCTTGAACTCACAGACTGTGAGATCATGACCTGAGCCGAAGTGGATGCTCAACCGACTGAGCCACTCAGGCGCCCTCCAGGTATATAATTATATCGCCTGCAAATAATCACACACATCTGTGTTTGAATTCTTACAGTGCTCGAAATTGTGTTGGCTGTATTTCCAGTGCAGTGTTCGACAGCCAGGACAGGCAATCTTATACTTCTTGGTGTTGTTTCTGACCTTAGTAGGATGCTTTCTAGTGCTTTCCATGAGTAGGATGAAGACTATTTTGTCAGGTTAGAAAAGGTCCATTGATTCTTCATTTTTAAGTGTCTTCATTTAACATTAATGCATGTTAAATTCTGCCAAATAGAGGTCTTATCCTTTTTTTTCTTTTTCTTTCTTTCTTTCCTTTTTTTTTTTTTTTAACGTTTATTTATTTTTGAGACAGAGAGAGACAGAGCATGAACGGGGGAGGGTCAGAGAGAGAGGGAGACAGAATCAGAAGCAGGCTCCAGGCTCCGAGCTGTCAGCACAGAGCCCTACGCGGGGCTCGAACTCACGGACCTCGAGATCGTGACCTGAGCCGAAGTCAGACGCTCAACTGACTGAGCCACCCAGGCACCCCTCTTTTTTTTTGTTAATGAGGCTTCATACCCAGCATAGAGCCCAATGCGGGACTTGAACTCACGACCCCGAGATAAAGACCTGAGCTGAGATCAAGAATTGGATGCCTGGGGCGCCTAGGTGGCTCAGTCGGTTAAGGGCCTGTCTTCAGCTTAGGTGATGATCTTGCTGTTTGTGAGTTCCAGCCCCGCCTCGGGCTCTGCGCTGACAGCTCCGAGCCTGGAGCCTGCTTTGGATTCTGTGTCTCCTTCTATCTCTGCCCCTCCCCCACTTGTGCTCTTTCTCTTTCTATCAAAAATAAATAAATGTAAAAAAAAAAAAAGAGTTGGATGCTTAACTGACTGAGTCACCCAGGCTCCCTAGGACTTTTATCTTTATATATATGATAACCTACATCACTACAATCACTGTTGGATCCCAGGGATAAACTGCACTTGGTCATTTATTGTTTTTTAGTGGGCTGTTGGAATATATTTGCTAGTATTCATTTTACTTTTTTGCATCTATAGGCAGATGTGAGGTTCTTCTGTTGTATTCTCTTTGGTACAATTTTAGAAGCTTTGGTATCCATGTTCTTCTTTTTTTTTAAATTTTTAATGTTTATTTTGTCTTTGAGAGAGAGAGGGAGACACAGAATCCAAAGCAGGCTCCAGGCTCTGAGCTGTCAGCACAGAGACCAACGTGGGGCTCAAACTCACGAAATGTGAGATTATGACCTGAGCTGAAGTCAGACACTTAACCAACTGAGCCACCCAGGCGCTGCATGTATCCATGTTCTATTAAATGTCCTAAAATTATCTGCAAGTTCTACTTCCTTGCGTAGGTAGCATGGACTTACCTGATATTTAAAACAATGGTAGGAGCACCTGGGAGGTTCACTTGGCTGAGCATCCGACTTTGGTTCAGGTTGTGATCTCACGGTCTGTGAGTTCTAGCCCTGCCTCAGGCTGGCTGCTGTCAGCTCAGAGCCCACTTCAGATCCTCTGTCCCCCCCCTCTTCTCTGCCTCTCCCTCACTTGCATTCTCTCTCAAAAATAAAATAAAACATTAAAAAAATAAAAATAATGGTAGAATCTCCATGTTAAACCATCTAATACTGGTGCTTTTATTTGGGCAGCATACTTGTATAAACTTCTCCCTTCCTTCTGCAGATATTGTTGTCTTTAGACGCCCCCCCCTCCCCCCCATCTATACTGGGGCCGATTATCAGTAGTTTCTTTCCTGGAGAAATTTCACACTATCGAGGGTTCCTGATTATTTGCTCTGGGTGATGAAAATTAGCCCGGTGATTTCCATTATTAGTTACTGACATGTTCTTCTCATTGCTACTACTAAATCGGAAATCTTTTCTGAGGATCCTTTGAGTGATTGCATTTCCCTGCCCGTAACATAAAATGTGGGGCAGCTCAGGAACCTGAAGACTGATAGAGAGTTGGATTTGGGGTGGAAGAACCTCTCAGGCAAACAGGTAGTACAGGAAGGCAAGCGTGCTGCAATGCGGGTCCCTCAAGTGTCAGACTCAGCATCTGCTGCTCTCAGGTGAGACCCTGTCCCCCTCCAGGGATCATGGAAAAGAAACAGTGTCTCTGAAACTCCTCAGCCTCTTAGTAGGTGTTTACCAGATCCTTGATAATTGGTAACTGGGGCAAAGTTTTTCAAAAATATTCTCTGCTCCCCAAGAGTGCTGCCACAGTGTTGGGAAGATAATTGCACTTGTGAGGGGTTGGGGGTGATGTTACAGAACTATAACATGCTTTGGCTGTTACAAGCATCACACTGAGCCCACGGCCCTGACAGCAGGATGGAATTAATTGGGTGAGCATTTTCTCTTCCAGTCTGAGATGCAGTCTAAAAGGGAACGAGACCTGTCAGGAGACCAGATAGGAGCTCGTGCCAGGAAAAGCAGTTCTACAGTAGAAACAGGTCTGATACCAAGCCACCCAGAAAGTAAGAGAATCGTTGAGGTGCATGCCAAGCCTGTGGAGACTGACTGGTGGTTCTGGCCCTTATTTCAATTCTGGCCACCTCTCGTTTAGTTTATTGCAATTTGTGTGGATCATGGATATGGATTTGTAATCTATGCAGCGAGGAAATATGTATAGATTCTGCAATGAAATCTTCATTCAAAAAATCATGTATATATCGGACAAAGGGCTAGTATCCAAAATCTATAAAGAGCTCACCAAACTCCACACCCGAAAAACAAATAACCCAGTGAAGAAATGGGCAGAAAACATGAATAGACACTTCTCTAAAGAAGACATCCGGATGGCCAACAGGCACATGAAAAGATGCTCAATGTCGCTCCTCATCGGGGAAATACAAATCAAAACCACACTCAGATATCACCTCACGCCAGTCAGAGTGGCCAAAATGAACAAATCAGGAGACTATAGATGCTGGCGAGGATGTGGAGAAACGGGAACCCTCTTGCACTGTTGGTGGGAATGCAAACTGGTGCAGCCACTCTGGAAAACAGTGTGGAGGTTCTTCAGAAAATTAAAAATAGACCTACCCTATGACCCAGCAATAGCACTGCTAGGAATTTACCCAAGGGATACAGGAGTACTGATGCATAGGGGCACTTGTACCCCAATGTTTATAGCAGCACTCTCAACAATAGCCAAATTGTGGAAAGAGCCTAAATGTCCATCAACTGATGAATGGATAAAGAAATTGTGGTTTATATACACAGTGGAGTACTACATGGCAATGAGAAAGAATGCAATATGGCCCTTTGTAGCAACATGGATGGAACTGGAGAGTGTTATGCTAAGTGAAATAAGCCATACAGAGAAAGACAGATACCATATGGTTTCACTCTTATGTGGATCCTGAGAAACTTAACAGAAACCCATGGGGGAGGGGAAGGAAAAAAAAAAGAGGTTAGAGTGGGAGAGAGCCAAAGCATAAGAGACTCTTAAAAATTGAGAACAAACTGAGGGTTGATGGGGGGTGGGAGGGAGGAGAGGGTGGGTGATGGGTATTGAGGAGGGCACCTTTTGGGATGAGCACTGGGTGTTGTATGGAAACCAATTTGACAATAAACTTCAGATATTGAAAAAAAAAAGAAATACAAATATAACTGTAAAAAAAAACAAAAAACAAAAAACAAAAATCATGTATATGGCAATTTGGAAATTAACTTGCTTGCTACCAGTCTTCAAAACAAGGCAACATTTCTGGAGTCCATAGAGGTACTTTTAAAATAAATCCATGCTGGGGCACCTGGGTGGTTCAGTCGGTTAAGCATCCGACTTCAGCTCGGGTCATGATATCGCAGCTCGAGTTTGAGACCAGCGTTGGGCTCTGTGCTGACGGCTCGGAGCCTGGAGCCTGCTTTGGATTCTGTGTCTCTCTCTCTACCCTTCCCCCGCTCATGCTCTGTCTCTCTCTTCTCAAAAATAAATAAAAACATTAAAAAAATTTTAAAAACGTTAAAAAAAAAAAAAGGTTATTTATTTTAATCAGTCTCTACACCCAGTGTGGGGCTTGAAGTCACAGCTCCGAGATCAAGAGTTGTACACTCCACTGATTGAGCCAGCCAGAAGCCCTTAGGGATAGCTTTTGACTTCACATCAGCCTCCTCTGATATAAATATAGCTACTCCTGCTCTTGTGGTTTCCATTTGCATGAGATAGCTTTTTCCATCCTTTCTCTTTCAGTCTGCATGAGCCTTTCAATCTAACGTGGGTTTTTTTGTAGACTGCATACAGTTAGATCTTGCTTTCCATGCATTCAGCCACTCTGTGGTTCTGCACATTTCATTTACATTTAAGATAAGGATTTTTGTTAATGTTTCTTTATTTTGAGAGGGAGGAAGAGAGAGCAGGGCAAGGGCAGAGAGAGAGAGGGACAGAGAGAGACAATCCCAAGCAGGCTCCATGCTGTCAGCACAGAGCCCAATGGGGGGCTCAACACACTAATTGTGAGATCATGACCTGAGCCAAAATCAAGAATCAGATACTTAACGGATGGAGTCACCCAGGTGCCCTGTAAAGTACTGATTGATAGGGAAGGATTTACTATTGCCTGTTCCGTGGAGAGAGTGACCACAGTGAAGCTGATGACCAAGCTCGATTCTGTCTCTGATACAGAGGCTGTCACTACATGCAACACTTGTGATTGCTGGTGACCTGTTTGTCCCACTGGTGGGGAGGCTCCAGCCACATTGGAATTCTGACCTGCTTCGAGGGATGATGGTCAGCTGACCTGTTTGTCCCACTGGTGGGGAAGCTCCAATCACCCCATTGGAACTCTGACCTGCTTCGAGGCATGACGGTCAGCTGGCCAGCCACACCGTTGTGACCCTTGAAACAAATTTATGTCACCCTTTACACTCTCTAGGCCATTGATACTCTGACTACCTAAGGCATGTCCAGATGGCTTCTGATATTTAAACAGCTGATTGAGTCTGAGACCCTTCTCTGCACTAGTGACATCAGTATTTCAGGTTAGCCTGGTCCTGTACATGGAGTCCTGCTGATACTGATATACTTATTTGTTTGTTTGTTTGTTTATTTATTTATTTATTTATTTATTGTCATCTCTACACCCAATATGGGGCTCGAACCCACAACCCCAAGAGCAAGAGTCGTGCGCTCCATCGACCGAGGCAGCCAGGTACCCCAACCATTGATAGTAATCTTAACCAACTGATGAATGAAATTGGTCTCAGCCTCTGTTGTCTGTGATTAATCAGAAATTTAATGGAGTGCTGTGCTCATGGGAAAATCTGCTAGAAGCCGAGACAGTACAGAATTGAGGAGTGGCCGTCAGTGGGATTTCAAGTATCTGCATGTCTTGTGGGCAAAATCATGGACAGATTTTCTTCCTGACTGATCTCCTAAGGATGTCTGTATGGAAAACAGCCTTGGAAGGAGATATAAATTCTCCTTCTGGAAGAGAGAACGGATTTGTTTGGCACACAGGAAAATGAAGATAACGTCTTGGGGCAAAGGGAGGCGTGAGTTTGGTGAGGTGGGAAGGTGTGAGGCTTGGGGATGGGGCTGGGGGTGGGTGCAAAGGAAGCCATTGCAAATATTAAGCTCATGTTACTTGCTATGCCATGGGTAATAAAGTTCTTTCCTCTGACTCAGGAGTCTTGTGTCTTTATGCATTCATGGACTGTTGCAGGCACACTTACCCGCCAGTAATTCAGGTAAAATCTTGGGCTTTTCATACTTTCTGAAAGTAACCGTATGTGTGAGTATACATACATGCATGTATACATGTACATACACACATACACATGAACACACTTTATGTTTTCCGAAGAGGTTGGATTATGCCGAGAAAGCTCACTTAGTCTCTAAATGAGGTTGGGTTTAGGTGTGCAGGTGGGTGCAAATTTTGGAAAGCATATTGATTAATATAAAAAGGATAAATGTTGGGGCAGGGAGGGGCCCGGGGAGAGGGAAGAGTGATCAGTAGGTGGGACATTGCACAGGTGGAAAGGAAGAGCCAAAAGTCCTAGTGACAGGACGGACCAGAAGGGATCATAGGAAAAAAATGATCACTATGTAAGTTTATTAAATTGTTTGCTAAAGAGTGTTCTGGCATTTCTCCCCCAATGTGTCACCTTCAACAGCATCTTTAACAAAGGCCATAGGGCTCATTGAAGCTTTTTAAAAGCATAGATTCTTTTTTCTTTTAATGTCTATTTATTTTTGAGAGACAGAGACAGCACATGGGTGGAGGATTAGAGAAGGAAATGCAGAATCCGAAGCAGGGTCCAGGCTCTGAACTGTCAGCACAGAGCCCAACGTGGGGCTTGAAATCACGAACCTGTAAGATCATGACCCGAGTCAAAGTTGGACGCTCAACCAACTGAGCCACCCAGGCACCCCTCTTATTTCTTTTGTGTTTATTTATTTGTTTTTTGGGGGAGAAGGGCAGAGAGAGATGGAGAGAGAGGGAGAATCCCAAGCAGGTTCCCTGCTGTCACCATAGAAGCTGATGCAGGCTCAATCTCCCAACTGTGAGATTATGACTTGAGCTGAAATCAACAGTTGGACACTTAAGCTACTGAACCACCTAGGCACCCCTAAAAAAATAGAGTATATATTTTTTCCCTTTAATCCTAATTTAAAAAATTACTTATTGTTTAAATTACATCTAAGTTAGCACATGGTGCAACAATGATTTCAGTAGTAGATTCCTTAAGCCCCTTACCCATTTAGCCCACCCCCCTCCCACAACCCCTCCAGTAACCCTCTGTTTGTTCTCCATATTTATGAGTCTCTTATGTTTTGTCCCCCTCCCTGTTTTTATGTTATTTTTGTTTCCTTTCCCTTATGTTCATCTGTTTTGTCTCTTAAAGTCCTCATATGAGTGAAGTCATATGATTTTTGTCTGTCTCTGATTGACTAATTTCATTTAGCATAATACCATCCAGTTCCATCCATGTATTGCAAATGGCAAGATTTCATTCTTTTTGATTGCCGAGTAATACTCCATTGTGTGTGTGTGTGTGTGTGTGTGTGTGTGTGTGTGTGTGTGTGTGTGTGTATACACACCACATATTCTTTATCCATTCATCCATCGATGGACATTTGGGCTCTTTCCATACTTTGGCTATTGTTGATAGTGCTGCTATAAACATGGGGGTGCATGTGTCCCTTCGAAACAGCACACCTGTATCCCTTGGATAAATGCCTAGTAGTGCAATTGCTGGGTCATAGGGCAGTTCTATTTTTAATTTTACGAGGAACCACCATACTGTTTTCCAGAGTGGCTGCACAAGTTTGCATTCTGACCAAATGCAAAAGAGATCCTCTTTCTCCGCATCCTCGCCAACATCTGTTGTTGCCTGAGTTGTTAATGTTAGCCATTCTGACAGGTGTGAGGTTGTATCTCAGTGTGGTTTTGATTTGTATTTCCCTGATGATGAGTGATGTTGAGCATTTTTTCATGTGTCGGTTGGCCATCTGGATGTCTTCTTTGGAGAAGTGTCCATTCATGTCTTTTGCCCATTTCTTCACTGGATTATTTGCTTTTTTGGTGTTGAGTTTGGTAAGTTCTTTATAGATTTTAGATACTAACCCTTTATCTGATATGTCATTTGCAAATATCTTCTCCCATTCTGTCGGTTGCCTTTTAGTTTTGCTGATTGTTTCCTTTGCTGTGCAGAAGCTTTTTATTTTGATGAGGCCCCAGTAGTTCATTTTTGCTTTTGTTTCCCTTGACTCTGGAGACATGTTGAGTAAGAAGTTGCTGCGGCCAAGATCAAAGAGGTTTTTGCCTGCTTTCTCCTCTAGGATTTTGATGGCTTCCTGTCTTACATTTAGGTCTTTCCTCCATTTTGAGTTTATTTTTGTGTATGGTGTAAGAAAGTGGTCCAGGTTCATTCTTCTGCATGTCGCTGTCCAGTGTTCCCAGCACCACTTGCTGAAGAGACTGTCTTTATTCCATTGGATATTCTTTCCTGCTGTGTCAAAGATTAGTTGGCCATACGTTTGTGGGTCTATTTCTGGGTTCTCTATTCTGTTGCAATGGTCTAAGTGTGTGTTTTTGTGCCAGTACCATACTGTCTTGATGATCACAGCTTTGTAGTATAGCTTGAAGTCCGGGATTGTGATGCCTCCTGCTTTGGTTTTCTTTTTCAAGATTGTTTTGGCTATGGGGCACCTGGGTGGCTCAGTCAGTTAAGTGTCCGACTTTAGCTCAGGTCATGATCTTGCAGTTTGTAAGTTTAAGCCCTGTGTCGGGCTCTGTGTTGAGCCAGCTCAGAGCCTGGAGCCTGCTTCAGATTCTGTGTCTTCCTCTCTGCCCATCTCCTGCTCATGCCCTGTCTCTCTCTGTCTCTCAAAAATAAATAAGTGTTAAAAAATTAAAAAAAAAAAAAAAAGAGACTGCTTTGGCTCTTCAGGGTCTTTTCTGGTTCCATACAAATTTTAGGATTGTTCTAGGTCTGTGAAGAATGCTGGTGTTATTTTGATAGGTATTGCATTGAATATATAGATTGCTTTGGGTGAAAAATAGATTATTTTGTGAAGTAATTAAAAGGGGGACTCAATTTGATGTCTGGGTTGGCAGATTTTGCAGGAAAGACTAAATTGAGGACAGCAGAGATCCTGAGTGTGTAAATCTATTAGATTTTATTTGTGCTGTCAGCGCAGAGCCCGCTTTGGATTTTCCATCTCCTCCTCTCTCTGCCCCTCCCCCACTCACTCTCGCTCTCTCTCTCTCAAAAATATATAAACATTAAAAAAATAAAAAGAAAGTTCCCTTGCTTATTACACCTGTCACCCACCCATCTAGAGTGGTCTCTTTCTTTGGTTTCTTCCTGCCCTCTGAGTGTGGGAACCGGCTGTGCAATTTTGGCAGATTGATCTTGGATCCAGGAATTTTGCTGATACATCCTGTTAGTTCTAACAGTTTTTACATCATTGTACATAGATTTGCTATGTCAGTAATTGCATCTGCCAATAGCAAGAATATTGGATTTTTATGTATGTAGTAATAATGCTTTCTAAAAAATACATTTAGTTTATCTTAAAGATCCTATTTTTAAGTAATTTCTCCACCCAACATAGAGTTTGGAACTTAGAACCCTGAGATCAAGAGTCACATGCTCTATGGACTAAGCCAGCCACGTGCCTCCAAATGGATTTTATTTTTATTTATTTATTTTAATGTTTACTTATTTTTTGAGAGAGAGAGCATGAGCAGGAGAGGGGCAGAGAGAGAGGGAGACACAAAATCTGAAGCACGCTCCAGGCTCTGAGCTGTCAGCACAGAGCCCGACGCGGGGCTTGAACCCACGAACCGTGAGATCATGACCCTGCCGTCCCCCAGCCTCCCACTATCAACAACCTGCATCAGAGCAATACATTTGTTACAATGAACCAACATTGATACATCATCATCAACCAAAGTCCATCGTTTACATTAGGTTTTACTCTTTGTGTGACACATTGTATGGGTTTGGGCCAATGTATAATGACATGTATCTACCATTATAGCATCATACAGAGTAGTTTCACCATTCTAAAAAGCCTCATGCATATGTATTCACCCCTCCTGTTCTTCCTCCCCCTGAGCCTGGCAACTACTATCTTTACTGTATAGTTTAGCCTTTTCCAGAATGTCATGTTGCTGGGATCATATGGTGTGCAGCCTTTTCAGATTGGCTTCTTTCACTTAGTAATATTTATTTAAGGTTCTTGCATTTCTTTTCATGGCTCCGTAGCTCATTTCTTTTTGGCATTAAACAGAATTTGTCTGCATGGATGACAGTTATTTATTTCACCTCCTGAAGGGCGTCTCTGTTCTTTCCAAGTTTTGGCAGCTATGAATAAAGCGGCTATAAACATTTGTGTGCAGAAATCTGTGTGTGGACATAAACGTCCACCTCATTTGGATAAGTACCTAGGGTGAGATTTCAGGATCATGAGAGAGGCTATTTAATTTTGTAAGAAACCTCATCTACCCTCCAGTGCGGCCCTACCATTTTGTGTTCTCATCAACAGTGAAGTCACGTTCCTGCTTGCCCACCTCCGTGCTAGTATTTGGTGGCATCACTTTTGAATTATACCCTCTCTAATAGACACCTAATGTATCTCACTGTTTCAATTCGCGATCCACGATGGGCATCTATTCATTTGCTTATTTGCTAAGTGTGTGTCTTCTTTGGTGAGGTGTCTATACAGATCTTTTGCCCATTAAAAAAAAAATCAAGTTGTTTGCTTTCTTGTTGAATTTTAACCAGTTCTTTGTATATTTTGGATAACAGTCCTTTATCAGATATGTCTTTTGCAAATGTTTCCTCCCAATATCTGGCTTGTCTTCTCATTCCCTTGACAGTGTCTTTCGTGGAGTAGAAGTTTGTAATTTTAATGAAGTCTGATGTAACAATTATTTCTTTCATGGATTATGCCTTTGGTGTTGTATCTAAAAAGTTGTCACAGGGGCACCTGGGTGTCTCAATTGGTTAAGTGTCTGACTCTTGATTTCAGCTCAGGTCATGGTCTCATGGTTTGTGGGATCGAGCCCCACATCAGGCTCTGTGCTGACAGTGTGGAGCCTGCTTGGGATTCTTCCTCTCTCTCTCTGTCTCTCTCTCTTTCTGCCTCTCCTCTGCTCTCTCTCTCTCTCTCTCAAACATAAATAAATATTAAAAAAAAAAGTTATCACAGAACCTAAGGTCATCTAGATTTTCTCCCGTTATCTTCTAGTGGTTTTATAGTTTTGTGTTTTACATTTATGTCTAGGATCAATTTTGAGCTAACTTTTGTGAAGGGTGCAGGATCTGTATCCAGATTGATTTTTTTTTCCCTTGCATGTGGATGTCCACGTGTTCTAGTGCTGTTTGCTGAAAAGACTATCCTTTTCCCATTGAATTACCTTTGCTCCTTTGTGAGAGAGCAGTTGACTGCCTTTGTGTGAGTCTATTTCTGGGCTCTTTGTTCTGTCCCATTTATCTGTTTGCTTATTATTTTACTGATGACACACTGTCTTAATTAATTTGGCTTTATATTAAGTCTTGACATTGGGCCTCCTCAGCCTTCTGATTTTTTTCTTCTACTTTATTATTTTTTTAATGTTTATTTATTTTTGAGAGAGAGAGAGAGAGAGCATGAGCGGAAGAGGGGCAGAGAGAGGGGGACAGAAGATCCAAAGCAGGCTCCACACTGACAGCCACCAGCCTGATGTGGGGCTTGAACTCACAAACCACAAGATCATGATCTGAGCTGAAGTTGGACACTCAACTGACTAAGCCACCCAAGTGCCCCTCTTCTACTTTAATACTGGGTTGGCTTTTCTGGACCTTATACCTCCATATACAGACGTTAGAATCAGTTAGTCGATACCTACAAGTAATTTGGTGGAATTTTGATGAGGATTTCATACATCTACAGATCAGTTTGGGAAGACCTGATATCTTAACAACATCGAGTCTTTTAATCCGTGAACGTAGATATAAGCTGCACTTGATCTTGCCGTAATATTGTATGGCAGTATATGCAATATTGAGTGTCATAATTTTGGATTCCCAGGCATGTATGAGATTTGTGAAATATGTGTGGTTATCTTTGTAAGATTTTGGAAAATTATTAGGAAGTATCATTCTTCAGTATTTTTGGATGGCCTAAGTCACATTGGTTTATGGAATATATGTATATTTTTTAACGTTTATTTTTGAGAGACAGAGAGAAACAGACCATGCGTGGGGGAAAGGGATTCTGATGGGGGAAACCATCAGCACAGTAGCCCAATGTGGGGCTTGAACTCACTAACCGTGAGATCATGATCTGAGCTGAAGTCAAACACTCAACCAACTGAGCCACCCAGGCACCCCTGGTTTAGTTAATAGTTAAGAGTAGTGAGATGCTATTGATAAACTATATGACCTAGTGCTGTTTTCATGAGGAACCTTTCTTATAAATATTGCTGTTTATTCTATAGACATTGCCCAGCTTAGAATTTGTATCTCTTTTTGTGTCCATATTGATAAAACATTTATTCCTAGAAATACCCACATCAACTAGACTTTTCAAATAATTGCACTGAGTTGTGGAAAGCATCTCTAGTTAATAACATGTTCTCTGTATTACTCTTCTTGAGGAATCCTTCTCGCAATGAACTTCTTAGGGCAGCACAGGGTCTGATGAAATACATGTGAATCATTGCCAGCCCCTCGCCTGTCAGGTGGGAACATTTCCCAGTTCCACCACCTGCGACCCCCGTCTGCCTCCAGGTGTTGTGGGAAAGAGAAAGTTTCTCTCTGACACCAAACCTGCCTCTTTGCAGAGCCTTGCTAGGAAACTTATAATTGTTCCTGGGAATTGGGATCTGTTCTATACCCAACCTGGGGCTCAAACTTGTGACCCTGAGATTAAGAGTCACCTGCTCCACTAACTGAGCTATCCAGCCAGCTGCCCCTGGGAGGAAGCTTTTACAAATTAGTCTTACCTGCCTTATTGTGTATTGTCATGGAAAACACAGGTGAAATGATAATTGCAGTTCTGTGGGGAGATGAGGTCACAGAATCATACCCATATCAGCTCTGGTTGCCTCCCTCTGCCACACAGGGGGTGGCATGACTGTCCCATTGAGCCTGCATCCTGGCGACAGGAGAGATGGGGTGAGTATTTTCTCTGTCAGTCTGAGTGACTCAAAGTGTAAGGGAGTGAGATGTATCAGGGTCTCTTTCTGGATTGATCCTTATGGCAGGAAAAAGGATTCTTCTGGGGTAGAAACTGGTTTGGGCTGAGGTCCTCCCCCAGACCCTAACTGTAGTTTTTTGTTTTAATTTTTTAATGTTTATTTATTTTCTAGAGAGAGAGACAGGGACAGAGTGCGAGCGAGCGAGAGAGGGAGACACAGAATCCAAAGCTCAGGCTCCATGCTCTGAGCTGTCAGCACAGAGCCCGACGTGGGGATCAAACTCACAAACCGTGAGATCATGACCTGAGCTCAACCGACTGAGCCACCCAGGCGCCCCTCCTCATGCAGTTTTAATGGACATCCCTCCCCGACCGTGCTTGCTGGAGTTAGGTGTAGCCAAGTCTGAACTTTACGATCCTTAAGACTGCGATTCAGAAATTAATATGCTATTCAAGCCGCTTCCTGAAACCACAGAGAAATTTACACGATAATGTGTAGTTATGTCCTTAAAGTGTTACTGTGCATGTGATAGTGAGTTTCATGGAGCTAATCACATCGTGTGTCTCTCACTGCAAATAATGTGCCTGAATTGCATGTGCTGAATCATAATTGTGTTTCTCCTATGTACCCTTGATGCATCTAATAGAGATGGTAACTAAATCTCTGCTGAAAATATTTGCAAACTAGTGATCACGGAAGGACAATTTTCCTTTGTGAATTTAGGAGAGACTTTCAGGAAAAGGTGAGCCTCACATGTGAGGGATTTGGAGGGCAGGAAAACGAAGGACTTCAGCGCTTTTCAGCTTAAATGTGTCTTCTGATATTTTGTGTGGTTTTCAAAGTTCTGGCATCATTTTCAGACTCATCCTTCATTTCTTCTATTCGATGCTCATGATTTCATGCCTTGAAATTCCATTTCACATGCTTGTTTTGCAGCTTACTATCTTTCTCGTCTTGTAGTTTTTTTTTTTGTTTTTTTTTTCAAAAATCACAGCTCACTGCCTGCTCTCTAAGGAGGAATAATATAGATCCTATTCTAAATGTTTTCTTTATCTCCAAATGTTTTATTTAAATCTACAAATCCCATAGTTTAGGGCAAAGTGAAATATTACACAACAATTTCTGTTGTGGGGGAGGGGAAATCATATGATTACTTCTGTTGCTATACTAACATTGATCCACATTTGGGAAATCCGTTTTGCTCATGGATAGATACTATTCAGGTCTTTATTCAGACCTTTTCATCTTCATTCATAAGTGATGCTGGTCAATGGAACAAACATTTTAGCAAAAATGAAGAATTGTCACAATCAAACCTAAGTTAAAGTCAATTTCAAAGATTACCCTGTATGCGTGCATATATCTGTATTGCATTTTATTTTTTTTTTAATATTTTTTTAACGTTTATTTATTTTTGAGACAGAGAGAGACAGAGCATGAACAGGGGAGGGGCAGAGAGAGAGGGAGACACAGAATCTGAAACAGACTCCAGGCTCTGAGCTGTCAGCACAGAGCCCAACGCGGGGCTTGAACTCACAGACTGTGAGATCATGACCTGAGCCGAAGTCAGACGCTTAACCGACCAAGCCACCCAGACGCCCCTCATTTTATTTTTTGTTAACATTTATTCATTTTTGAGGGACAGAGAGAGACAGAGTGTGAGTGGGGGAGGAGCAGAGAGGAAGGGAGACACAGAATCTGAGGCAGGCTCCAGGCTCTGAGCTGTCAGCACAGAGCCCAATGTGGGGCTCAAACTCATGGACTGTGAGATCATGACCTGAGCTGAAGTCAGGCACTTAACCGACTGAGCCACCCGGGTGCCCCCATGTATCTGTATTATTTAAAGATACAACCAGGTACGGGTGCCGGAGTGCTTCCAAGTAGAGCATGCAATTCTTGACCTCAGGGTTGTGAGTTCGAGGCCCATGTTGGGGTAGAGATTACTTAAAAATAGAATCTTAAAAAAAAAAAAAAAGATACAACCAGGTAGCTATGAGAGTATATAGCATGATGGTAAACACCAGGATTATTGCACCCTGGCTATTGTAATATTTCAGTGAGTCATATAACCTCATTTTAATTAAAGCCTCCTTGTCTGTAAAACGTATACATCTCTAAGTATTAAATAATTTACCATAGGTAAAGCATTAATAAGAGTGAGTAGGAGCATCTGGGTGGCTCCGTTGGTTAAGCATCTGACTTCACCTCAGGTCATGATCTCATGGTCTGTGAGTTCGAGCCCTGTGTCAGCTCAGAGCCTGGAGACCACTTCTGATTCTGTGTCTCCCTCTCTCTCTGCCCCTCCCCTGCTCGTACTCTCCCTCTGTCTCAAAAAGAAATAAAAAACATTTTTTAAAAATAAAAAAAAAGAGTAAATGAGAACTATATAAAGCAATATGTTAAACTTGGAAATCTTTTTTTTTTTTTTTAGTGTTTTTTTAATGTTTATTTATTTTGAAAGGAAGAGAGACAGAGCACAAGAAGGAGAGGGGCAGAGATTGGGAGACACAGAATCCAAAGCAGGCTCCAGATTCTGAGCTGTTAGCACAGAGCCTGACTCAGGGCTTGAACTCACGAACCACGAGAACATGACCTGAGCCGAAGTCGGACGCTATCTGACTGAGCTACCCATGCGCCCCTGAACTTGGAAATCTTTGAATCAAAGAAAACGTGTGCATTTGAAAGAAATTCTCAGAGAAAAGTAGTAGCACGTGGAGAATTTTAAATTTATTTTCCACGAACCATTAGCCCACAACTCTTGTTTCACAAAGAGTCTTCTCTTTGTGAATGCGAATTCTGAACCCTGGAAAATGACAGAATGGCCTCAACAGATGTGAAATTTGCTGTGATCTTCTTATTCCAGATAGTTGTTGGAATCCTGGGAAACTTCTGGCTCTTCCACCATTTTACATCCCATTACCTCAGGGGATACGGGGCAAAGTCCACAGGCTTGATTCTCAGGCACTTGACTTTAATCAACTCCTTGGTGATTCTCTCTCGAGGAATCCCAGAGACCATGGCAGCTTTTGAGCTGAAATCTTTTCTCAGTGACTTTGGATGCAAAGTTGTTTTCTTTGTTCACAGAGTGGCCCGGGGTATGTCCATCGACACCACCTGCCTCTTGAGTGTCTTCCAAGCCATCACCATCAGTCCCTGGGGCTCCAGGTGGGCAATGCTTAAAGGGAAAGCTTCCCAATACATTGGCCCCTCAAATATCCTCTGCTGGACTCTGAACATAATACTCCATATTATGGTTCCTGTGTATGTGACTGACAAATGGAACAGCAGAAACACTTCAAGAACTATGGACTTTGGATACTGTACTTCTAAACTGCAAGACAAACACACAGACTTCCTATATATGTTGTTGATATCTGTCCATGATGTTTTGTGCTTGGGGCTCATAACTTGGACCAGTGTGTTCATGGTTTCCATCCTGCACAGGCACAGGCATCAGGTCCAATACATTCATAGAACCAAAGTGCCCCCTACGTCCTCCCCTGAGATCAGAGCCACTCAAAGTATCCTTGTCCTGGTGAGCACCTTTGTATCTTTTTACACCTTCTCCTCCATTATTTACATTTATTTTTCTGTTTTTTATAAGACCTGCTGGTGGCTGATGACCACCTCCGCCCTAATCAATTCAGGTTTCCCAACTGCCTGCCCCTTTATTCTCCTGAGTCACAACCACTGTGTATCCAGATTCTTCTCTGTGTGCATGGGAAGAAATACACACTTCCCTCGTCTCATCAGAGAAATATAAATTGTCTGGTTTGCACTGTGTTCAGCCACATCTTTTTTTTTTTTTAATGTTCATTTGTTTTTGAGAGAGACAGACAGCATGAGAGAGAAAGTGAGACACAGAATGTGAAGCAGGCTCTAGGCTCTGAGCTGTCAGCACAGAGCCCAACATGGGGCTTGAACCCATGAACCGTGAGATCATGACCTGATCTGAAGTCAGATGCTCAACTGACTGAGCCACCCAGGCACCCCAGTGTTCAGCCACTTGTTATACTCATCTTTCAAGAAATCTTCAGTAAAATAGTCTTATTTTATTAAAAAAATTTTTTAAGTTTATTTATTTTGAGAGAGAAAGAGACAGAGCAAGTGGGGGAGGGACAGAGAAAGAGAGAGGGGAGAGAGAGAATCCCAAGCAGGTTCTGCACTGTCAGTGCAGAGTCCGATGTAGGGCTCAAACTCACGAAACTGTGAGATCATAACCCAAGCCCAAACCAAGAGTCAGATGTTTAACCAAGTGAGCCACCAAGTCGCCCCAGTCAGTCTTATTTTATAGAGTTTTGAATAAGACAGAGATTCTGCTACAATAAGGAGTAAATAACAGCCATTGTAAATGAAATCCTATGTAATAATTATGTAAGTACTCATGTAATTACATTTTATTAATGCTGGTCGTGGAGAAATTCAGAGTCCAATAAATAAAACGGTCCTGAAATAACGTAGAGTTACTGGAAATGTCTTTGGGTGTATAATTTTTTAAAAATGCTTATTTATTTATTTTGAGAGAGATAGAGCATGAATGGCGGAGGGACAAAGAGAGAGAGAGGGAGAGCGAGAAATCCAAGCAGGCTTTGTGCTGTCAGCACAGACCCCCAACTCAGGATCAATCTAATGAACCATGAGGTCATGACCTGAGCCAAAGTCAAGAGTCGGGCGCTTAACCCACAGAGCCAGCCAGGCACCCTGGATGTATAATTTTTAATGTGACATATCAAATTTCCTTGGGATTTACTGGCCATGTGATCGTAAGACTAGTTGTGCCTGTAAGAGGAATACCTGTGGAGTGTTCCTTAGAGGAATTCAGGGCAGAGGGTTCCGCATCGCTGTAACATAATGCAAGTGTCCTGAGGTGAAGCTGGAGGTAAAATTAGGTTTTCATTGTTAAGGACAATGACAACCAGGTTGTGAATATTGTGTCTCACATTCTTAGAGAACAGTAGTAGTTTGAAATTAGAAAACATGCGTGTTGGGGCGCCTGGGTGGCTCAGTCAGTTAAGCATCCGACTTCAGCTCAGGTCATGATCTCACGGTTCATGGGTTCGAGCCCCGCATTGGGCTCTGTGCTGACAGCTCAGAGCCTGGAGCCTGCTTCACATTCTGTGTCTCCCTCTCTCTCTGCCCCTCCCCTCCCCTGCTCGCACTTTGTCTCTTGCTCTCTTTCAAAAGTAAATAAAAATTAAAAAAAAGAAAAAAGAAAACGTGTGTGGAGAAAGATGAGCATGTTAAAAATATTTTCAGTGGAACCTTGGAACTCTGAGGAGACAAAGGCCAAGGCAGGATGATATGTTAGCTGAGATGTAAAAAGAGTGGAGGTAGAAGGCTAACATTAAGTAGACATTTTATGTCTGTGATGAGAATGAATTAATATTCAGGGTCTTTGGAAGGTCAGTTGTTCTGGGATCGGTCTTGGTGCCAACAGGCTGGTTGATGAGAAGTCGATTCCAAGGAGGGTGCCTGCATTTCCAAGTTGGGGAGACAAGCTTATAGAGGAACTCTTCATTAAGCTTGGATTAGCAGAGGAGTAGCCATCTGGAGACCAAAGACGTGAATCTATTGAATCCATTTTGCTTAATGAGCTTTCCTGCTTTTGAAATCACCCAACAGAGCAAATGGACACATTCAAAAGAAAACAGTAGATATCAACTCAGACATAATTTAATGTACTTTTTGTTTTTGAGAGAGAGAGAGAGTGTGTGTGTGTGTGAGAGTGGGGGAACAGCAGAGAGAGAGGGAGACACAGAATCTGAAGCAGGCTCCAGGCTCTGAGCTGTCAGCACAGAGCCTGACGTGGCCTCGAACTCATGAACTGCAAAATCATGACCCGAGCCAAAGTCAGATGCTCAATCGAACCAGTCACCCGGGCACCCCAACATAATTTAATGTAAATATCTGTAATTAACTTATAAATGGTTGCAATTTTAATGTAATTTTTTTACTTTGGAATCTGTCTAAATTTGCAGGAAAGTAGCAAAGAACATAGAATTCCCATCTTCCCCTCCCCCTGTCTCTCCTGTTGTTAACATCTTACATTTCCATGGTTTCCATGGTACATTTTGGAAAACTAAGAAACCAGCCCTGGCACCGCACTGTAAATTGAATTGTAGACTTTATTCTTATTTCATCAGTTTTAACACGAATGTCTTTTTTTTTTTTTTTATTCCAGGATCCAGTCCAGAATACCACATTACATTCAGCCGACATGTGTCTCCAACTTCCTCTGCTCTCTGTCTGATTCTCAGTCTCCTAGAATTTGATGAACTTGACAGGTATGTGGAGGACTGTTCAGGTACTGTCTAGAATACCTCTAAAATGTGTTTTGTCTGATGTTTTTCTTTGATTAGACAATGCTTACTTAGAAAAAACATCTCATCACATCATATCACTGGAAATGAATTATTCATTAATCATTAATCTTTACTTATCACCGGCTATGTCGATCTCGACCACTTGGTTATCAAGTGTTGGTAGTGTTTTCCAGTTTTTCCACTATAAAATTTCTATTTGTCTACTCCCATTGTGTATTGATTGGAAAGGAGTTGATAGGTTTAGCCCAAACACAATGGTGTGGGAGCGGGTGAACTGATCTCCACCTCTTGGAAAGAGCAGGTGAACTAATCTCTACCTCTTGGAAAGAGGAATATCCGTGTATACTATTTAGCATTCTTCTGCAAGAAATATTTGTCTCTTCTCCCTCATTTATTTGTTCCATTTTTATTTGTATCATTGAAATATAAGGTACATTGAGAAAACTAGTTAATGTTCCCTTTTGCCCTATTAAATTTGCTTTGTGGGATAAAAATTCCTGGAGGGCATCAGGAATTCCCCAGTTTATGAGGTCAAACAAGCAGTATTTTGTATGCCCATGTCACATGTTTGTATTGGCCTCAACATGCACACTGAGTTCTGCTAAAGGGCAAAAAAATAACCTAACAAAGTGCTCATTCTTCCCTTCATGAGTCCAAAGTTACTATTAGTGCCAGGATCATTGCATCAGGACTGAGAACAGGCAAGGGATCCAGAGGGTCCTTATAGAACTAGTTCATAGTGTTTGTTTCTATTCTCTGGTCTTAGCAGATATTTATAGCTTCAACTTTCATCTGAGAATTTTGGGATTTTGTGATACATAAGCGTCTTCAAAAACATTTTTATGGCACATCATAAAGATCATTACAAAAGTCTATGACCTCATTTCAGATGGAACCTAAAAATTTACTTGTTGATATTTATTTTTTAAATTTTTATTTCTTTGAGAGAGAGATCAGGAGAGGAGCAGAGAGAGAAGGAGAGAGAGAATCCCAAGCAGGCTCTGTGCTGTCAGTTCAGAGCCTAGTGAGGGGCTTGAACTCATGAACTGGGATATCATGACCTGAGCCAAAATCAAGAGTTGGACGCTTAACCAACTGAGCCACCCAGGTACCCCTACATTCATTCATTCATTCATTCATTCATTCATACATTTCAATTTTATTTTTTATTTTTCTAAAATTTACATCCAAATTAGCATATAGTGAAACAATGATTTCAGGAGTAGATTCCTTAATGCCCCTTACCCATTTAGCCCATCCCCCCTCCCACCACTCCTCCCATAACCCTCAGTTTGTTCTCCATATTTATGAGTCTCTTCTGTTTTGTCCCCCTCCCTGTTTTTATATTATTTTTGTTTCCCTTCCCTTTTGTTCATCTGTTTTGTCTCCTGAAGTCCTCATATGAGTGAAGTCATATGATTTTTGTCTTTCTTTGACTGACTAATTTCACTTAGCATAATACCCTCCAGTTCCATCTACATAGTTGCAAATGGCAAGATTTCAATCTTTTTTTTTTTTTTTAATTTTTTTTTTTTTAAATGTTTTTTTTATTTATTTTTTTGAGACAGAGAGAGACAGAGCATGAATGGGGGAGGGTCAGAGAGAGAGGGAGACACAGAATCGGAAGCAGGCTCCAGGCTCTGAGCCATCAGCCCAGAGCCTGACGCGGGGCTCGAACTCACGAACCGTGAGATCGTGACCTGAGCCGAAGTCGGACGCTCAACCGACTGAGCCACCCAGGCGCCCCTTTTTTTTTTTTTAAATTTTTTTTTAAATGTTTTTTTATTTATTTTTTTGAGACAGAGAGAAGATTTCAATCTTTTTGATTGCCGAGTAATACTCCATCGTTTATTATACCACAGCCTTCTTTATCCATTCATCCATCGATGGACATTTGGGCTCTTTCCATACTTTGGCTATTGTTGATAGTGCTGCTATAAACATTGGGGTGCATGTGCCCCTTCGAAACAGCACACCTGTATCCCTTGGATAAATACCTAGTAGTGCAATTGCTGGGTCGTAGGGTAGTTCTATTTTTAGTTTTTTGAGGAACCTCCATACTGTTTTCCAGAGTGGTGGCACCCGCTTGCATTCCCAACTACACTTATTTTTTTTAACTAATGTCCCTTAGACTTTATTTAGGGTAGAATCATCAGAAGGGAGAGACTATTTAATAAAGTGTATTTCATTTCACTCTGACTCATACTTGATTTCATTTCCTTGGGGGGCTCACACGTCCAATATTGTCATGGAGGTAGAATCACAAACTTGGGCATGTTGACCATATGATGTCATACCCTTCCTGGGAATATTGAGCGAAAGAGGCCTCATGCAGCAGACGCTGCTAGAACCCTGCAAGCCCAGAATTTTCCAGGATGGAGGTGGACCATGCTGGAGACAGAGCTGTCATTGGTTGCTCTTGGGTCCTGTTCATGTCGCCCACCTCTTAGAAGCCCTGTGCGTGATCAGGTACCGAGATTAGCCATCACTGCAGAGATTATTTCCTCATGCCTCTCTGAAATCATATCTCCCCCAGGCTCACACCTGGATTCTCCAATCTAATTTCTGTCAGATTTTTACATTTTTCATAATATCATATAATTGGAACCATACATTATATAACCTTTTGAAACTGGTTTCTTTCACTCAGCGTAATGCCTTTGATATTAAACCATGCTGTGCTGTAGATTAATAGTTCATTCCTTTTTATTCCTGAGTGACATTTCATTGTATGGATATGCCACAGTTTTTTAAAAAAATTTTATTTAAAAATTTTTTTTTGACTTTTTTTTTTTTTTAATGTTTATTTATTTTTGAGACAGAGAGAGACGGAGCATGAACGGGGCAGGGGCAGAGAGAGAGGGAGACACAGAATCGGAAGCAGGCTCCAGGCTCTGAGCCATCAGCCCAGAGCCCGACGCGGGGCTCGAACTCACGGACCGCGAGATCGTGACCTGAGCTGAAGTCGGACGCCCAACCGACTGAGCCACCCAGGCGCCCCTAAAAATTTTTTTTTAATGTTTATTCATATTTGAGAGACAGAGAGTGACTGGGGGAGGGGCAGAGAGAGAGAGGGAGACACAGAATCCGAAGCAGGCTCCAGGCTCTGAGCCGTCAGCCCAGAGCCCGACGCGGGGCTCGAACTCACGAACTGTGAGATCATGACCTGAGCTGAAGTCAGATGCCTAACTGACTGGGCCACTCAAGCATCCTGATATGCCCCAGTTTGTTAATCCAACAATTAGTTATTAAACATTTGGGTTGTTTCAACTTTGCCAATTACACTATAATGCATAAATACTCCATAGATGTATTTTTTGGTGATGTAATTTTAAAATCTTTTACGTGTAAATATTTGAGGTATTCTGAAAAATGTAGATTTTACAATCATTAACTCTTCAGCTTAAATTTTTAGGTTCCAGGGGTGCCTGGGTGGCTCAGTCGGTTGAACAGCTGACTCTTGATGTCAGCTCAGGTCATGACCTCATGGGTCGTGAGATCCAGCTCTATGTACTGTTAACAGGGAGTCTGCTTGGATTCTCTCCCTCTCTCGCTCTCTTGCTCTCCCTCACCCTCTCTCCGCACCTCTCCCTGCTCATGCTCTCTCTTTCTCTCTCTAAATTAAATAAATAAACATTTTTTCAAAATGTAGATTTCAGGGGCGCCTGGGTGGCTCATTCGGTTAGGCATCTGACTTCAGCTCAGGTCATGATCTCACAGTTTGTGAGTTCGAGCCCCGCGTCGGGCTCTGTGCTGACAGCTCAGAGCCTGGAGCCTGCTTCAGATTCTGTGTCTCCCTCTCTCTGCCCCTCCCCTGCTCATGCTCTGTCTCTCTGTCTCAAAAATAAATAAAAACATTAAAAAAATTTTTTTTTAATTTAAAAAAAAAAAAGGTTTTCCAGGCCCCTGAGTGGCTCAGTCGGTTAAGCATCTACTCTTGATTTCAGCTCAGGTCATGATATCAGGGTCATAAGCTCGAGCCCTGTGTAAGCTTAAGATTCTCTCTCCTTCTGCCCCTCCCTTGCTGTCTCTCACCCTAAAGAAAAAATAAATTAAAAAAAATTAAGATAAAGAGGTTTTTAAACAATGTGCAGTAATAGTTCAGAGAAGAGAAGCCTTCAGTTGGCATACGAGATGGATTAGAAGCATGAGAGAAAGGCGGTGCCTGGGTGGCTCAGTCGGTTAAGGATCCAACTCTTGGTTTCAGCTCAGGTCATGATCTCACAGTTTGTGAGTTCGAGCCCTGCGTCGGGCTCTGTGCTGACAGCTCAGAGCCCGGAGCCTGCTTCAGATTCTGTGTCTCCTTCTCTCTCTGTCCCTCCCCTGATCATCCTCTGTCTGTCTGTCTCTCTCTCAAAAATAAATAACCATTAAAAAAAATTTTTTTAATGTAGATTTCAGTCATTCCAGAGGTGAGAATCATTGACCAAAGTCTATCTTTCACTCACATGCTCCCTTCCTTAATAACATACAGAGAAAACTCTGTCCTGGATCTGAAATAGCTGGATTTTCCTGTAGGACAGTTTACAAGCTCCTTTTACCTGTGAATATAGGTGGCAAATATTACCTTTTTAATCCAAATGAAGTCAGCAATGAATTAAAACAATTTCTTGTACACATATTTCATAGTGATGCATCAATGCTTTGTTTCCTTTCCATATTATTCAAAGTAGGAATTTAAAACATTTACAAAATTAGGGGCGCCTGGGTGGCTCAGTTGGCTGGGCGTCAGACTTTGGCTCAGGTCATGATCTCACGGTCCGTGGATTCGAGCCCCGCCTGGGGCTCTGTGCTGATGGCTCAGAGCCTGGAGCCTGCTTCGGATTCTGTGTCTCCCTCTCTCTCTGCCCCTCCCCTGCTCGTGCTCTGTCTCTCTCTCTCTCAAAAATAAATATTTAAAAATTAAAAAAAAATCAACTCTGTAATGAGAAAACAACATAACACTTGCAGGTGATTATCACACAAGAGTATTGAAATCTGTTTGAGTCCCTCACTTCAGTCCTCATGAGCATATACCTACAGGTGGAATTTCTGGATCATATGGTAATCATGTGTTTAATGTTTTTCTTTTTCCCCAAGATTTTATTTTTTTAAGCAATCTCTTCACCCAGTGTGGGGCTCGAACTCACAACTCTGAGATCAACAGTCACAGGCTCTTCTGACTGAGCCAGCCAGGCGCCCCCATGTGTTTAACTGTTTGAGGAAAAGCATAGCAACTGCACCATTTTGCCTTTGTTCTGGGAATGCCCAAGAGTTACAACTTCTTCCTTTCCTCACCAATGCTTTGTATTTCTTGTTTTTGTTTGTTTTTTTGTCTCTATGTAATCATCATCCTAATGGGTGTGAAGTGGTGGGCCATTGAGGTTTTGATTTTCATTTCTGTAATGATTAGTGATGTTGAATATTTTTTAATGTGTTGTTTAATGATGTTGAACATCATTTGTGTCTCTTTTTCAGAGAAATGTGTGTTCAAGTCCTACGACTCTTTTTTAATTGGGCTTGTTGTTGAATTGTAAGAGTTCTTTATGTATTCTGGCTATTAACTCTTCATCAGATACCTGATCTGCAAATATTTTCTTCCATTCTTTGGGTTGCCTTTGTACTCGTTTAATAATGTACTAGGATGCACAAAAGCTTTTACTTTTGATAAAGTGTATTTTATCTGTTTCTTTTTTTTTCTTTTGCTGCCTGTGCTTTTGGTGTCAAAGCCAAGAGATAATTGCCATGTCCAAGGTCATGTAACTTTTTCATTATGTTTCCTTGTAAGAGCTTTATTGTTTTAGCTTTTATGTTTAGGTATTTGATCCTTCTTGGATTAGTTTTTTGTGTTTAGTGTAAAGTAAGGATCCAGGTTCATTCTTCTGCCTGTGGATATCAAGTTTTCCTGGCACCACTTGCTAAAAAGTCTGTCCTGGCACCCTTGTCAAAAATATTCTGACATATATACAAGGGCTATTTTTGGGTTCTCTGTTTTATTCCATTAGCATATGGCCTGCGTATTATGTATGGCCCACAACACACTTTTTTGATTACTCTAACTTTGCAGTAAGTTTTGAAATCAGAAAGTGTAAATCCTCCAGCTTTGCTCTTTTTTTAGGATTGTTTTGGTTATTTGGGGACTCTTGACGTTCCTTATTAGTTTTAGGATGGGTTTTTCTATTTCTGAAAATATTTATTCAATTATTTTGCTTATCTTAAAGTTTTTTTTTTGTTGTTTGCTTGTTTTGAGTTATAAGAGTTCTTTATATATTTTGGACATCAGAACCTTATCAGTTATATAACTCACCGATGTTTTCTCCCAGATAGGTTGTCTTTTCACTTCCTTGATAGTATCCCTCAATGCATATATATATATTTTCTTTTTGTGAGAGAGAATGCATGCACGTGTGTGCATACACATGAATAGGGGAGGAACAGAGGGAGAGAGAATTGCAAACAGGCTCCACACCCAGCACGGGGCTCACTCTCATGAACCATGAGATCATGGCATGAGCCGAAATCAAGAGTCAGATGCTTAACTGACTGAGCCATCCAGGCACCCCTGCATAAATTAATTTAATTTTGGTAAAGCCCAATTTACTTTTTCCTTCTTTCTTTTGTATACCACACCTGTCACATATTCAAAACCATGTCTCCACATATACGTGTCTAGCCTATTTTTCCTTCTAGCTTATTTTTCATTTCAGAGCCAAATTCATCAGGATGATTTTTCATTTTTAATGCGTGGCTGTATATGGTCGGTCCCTCAACCTTTTTGTGTCCATATTCTTCAGTTCCCTCACCTTAGTGACACTCTTGCTATTAAAACTGTCTGCAGTGCCTTGATGGCTCAGTTGGGTAAGAGTCTGACTTCGGCTCAGGTCATGATCTCACAGTGTGGGTTGGAGCCCCGCGTCGGGCTCTGTGCTGACAGCTCAGAGCCTGGAGCCTGCTTCACATTCTGTGTCTCCCTCTCTCTCTGCCCCTCCCCTGCTTGCACTCTCTCTCTCTCTCTCTGAAAAATAAACATTAAAAAAAAATTAAAAAAAACCCGTCCATTGATCTCTTACATTGTCATTTATATTGTCATTGTACCCAGTCACACATACATGCACACACATCCAGTATTGCATGAAACTTTATTATTATTATTATTTTTAAAAGATTTTATTTTGGGGGATGCCTGGGTGGCTCCGTCAGTTAAGCAACCGACTCCTGATTTGGGCTCAGGTCATGATCTTTTGGTTCATGGGATCGAGCCCTGTGTTAGGCTCTGTGCCGACAGCATGGAGCCTGCTTGGGATTCTCTGTCTCACTCTCTCTCTGCCCCTCCCCCAGTTGCTCTCTATCTTGTTCTCTCTCAAAATAAATAAATAAACATTAAAAAACAGATTTTAAGTAATCTCTACGCCCAACGTGGGGCTCAAACTCACGACCCTGAGATCAAGAGTCACATGCTCTACCGACTGAGCCAGCCAGGTACCCCCCCATCCCTGTTTTTATTAAGATTCGTCTTTTGTATTTTATCATCTTATTTTATGGCTACAAATCCCAGTATATTCCTGAGTACAAGTGGTGATACTGGAGATTAATTCTTGAGATTCGTTTGTGACTTATGGGACTGCTCTAATGTCTGAGCATCGACATGAAATTTACTAGTGCTTGTTGACTGGGATCATGCTGAACCTAAGAGGCTGGATACATCTGCATTATAAAATATGAACAACTGTTAACAATTATCAAGTAGTTTGCTGAGACTATTCAAACATCTATTAGTAATATGGTGCATCAGTCACAAATGCTCTGCAAAATGCATAGTCACAAGTCCTGTATTCTTCAAAAAAAAAATCCATGCAGTTGTGTTATCCATTTTAAACACAAATTCATCAGTTGTTGGTTCTTTTAAAAGTTTTAATATCAAAAGAAAAAAAAAGAAAAACTCACAAAAACCAAAAAATGATCCAAACAAAAGAAAAAACCCCAAAAAACAAAAAAAACCCAAAAACTTTAATATCAAGGTATATTAATTAAATAAGATATATTCAGTGCCTCTTTTCCTCTGTTTTGAAAAATAGTGTTTAGTGAAGGAAACTGAACTATCCCTTGAAAATATAGAAAACACTAACATGAAAATATAGAAAACATGGGAGCACCTGCCTGGCTCAGTTGGTTGAGCATGTGACTCTTGATTTCAGGTTGTGAGTTCAAGCCCCATGTTGGTTGTAGAGCTTACTTAAAAAATGAAATAAAATCAGAGCATCTGGGTGGCTTAGTCAGTTAAGCGTCCAACTTCGGCTCAGGTCTCGTGACGTGATCTCACGGATCGTGAGTTTGAGTCCCATATTGGGCTGTTTGAGTCCCTGCATTGGGCTCTCTGCTATCATCTTAGAGCCTGTTTTGGATCCTCTGTCCCCCTGTCTCTCTGCCCCTCCCGTGCTTGTGCGTGTGTGCACATACTCTCTCAAAAATAAATGAACTTTGAAAAAAAGTCTAAAAAAGTAAAATCTTTTAAAAATTTTACATTATTCTTAAAAACATTTTTTTAATGTTTATTTATTTTTGAGAGAAAGAGGGAGACATAGTGTGCGTGGGGAAGGGGCAGAGAGAGGGAGGAAGACACAGAATCCAAAGCAGTTTCCAGTCTTTGAACTGTCAGCACAGAACCTGACACGGGGCTCAAACCCACAAATGTGTGATCATGACCTGAGTCGAAGTCAGATGCTCAGCTGACTGAGCCACCTAGGTGCCCCTATAATAATCTTCAAAAAAAAAAAAACAAGGGCACCTGGCTGGCTCGGTTGGAAGAGTGTGCAACTCTTAATCTCATGGTCGTGAGTTTAAGCCCCGTGTTGGGTGTGGAGATTACTTAAAAATTTAAAATATCTGTTTTTTTTTTTTTTAATTATTCTAGTGACAGAGAGAGTGTGCAAGTCAGGGAGAGGGGCAGAGGGAGAGAGAGAGAGAGAGAGAGAGAGAGACGGAATCCCAAGCGGGTTCCATGCTCAGCACGGAGCCTGAGGTGGGGCCCCATTCCACAATCATGAGACCATGATGTGAGTCAAAATCAACAGTCACACTGAGCCATGCAGATGCCCCCCACCAAAATCTTAAGAAAAAAAGAAACATTCTGAATATATCAAAATTCAGTCCATTTTTTTCCAAGTTGTATTTCCCAGGTCTCCTCTAAATTCCCTGAAAAGTTCCTTAACATAGACCCAGAACTTCCCCATTGAAATAAAGAGAAAGGAACCACGCATGCATATTTTGTAATGGTCTGTTGGGTGCCTGCCATGCCTATTGAATTCTGAGCTCTGTAAATGCAGACTCAGTCTCAAAACTGTCCTGTGGCCGCGCAAGGCTGTGCGTGAACCACTCCAGGATCCAGCGAAGAGATATGGACGGGAACTGCAGGGAGAGACCACAGTTAATCAACTCTCCCTCCAAAATGATAAAAATACTAGCAAACATTTCAGCAGATTTGGCAGTTTTCTGAAACTCCATTCTCCGCATGAGCGGAGAATCTTCTGGCCAAGAGAGACCGCAGGAGTTCAGCAGGACAGCGATATCTCCAGTGTCATATCGTGGAGGTATGTCCGTCACACTTCCACCCCCAGGTCAGTGATGCCACCGCCATGAACACCCATTAGCCTCACAGCCGGAGGGTAGCGCTGGCTCCTCCATAACCCTGCAGAGACCCCCATCAGCACAGCAGAGTCAATATTTTACCCAAACTAGCATTCCCATGGTATGCACACATTTGATATGATTCAAAGCTCGGATGAATGAATCGACATAGGTACACACAAAAAAATTGGTGCAACAAGTTCATGACATCATTCCTAACTGTTGAAAAGTAGAAACAACCCAATATCTGTGAACAGATTCGTGGGGAAATAAAATGTAGTGTATTCATAGACTCATCTTCAGAAATTTAAAAAGAATGAGGCACCATTACACGCTACAACAGAGACGAATCTTTTAGACATAATGCTAAGTAAATAAGCCAGATCTCAAGGAGCACAGATTGTATAATATCATGTATATGGAATGTCAAAAATAGAAGCAGAGAATGTACTAATATTTGGGTTAGGGAGATGTAGCAGGGAGCAGGGGTTGTAGGGAAGATTCCCTTGTAGGGAAGATTGTGGGGGCACCTGGGTGGCTCAGTCAGGTGAGCGCCCGACTTCAACTCAGGTCACGATCTCACAGTTTGTGGCTTCAAGCCTTGTGATGGTCTTTGCACTGACAGCATGGATGGAGTCTGCTTTGGATCCTGTGTCCCTCTCTCTCTGCCCCTCCCCTGCTCATGCTCTGTCTCAAAAATAAATACACATAAAAAAAATAAATCTAGATTGTGATGATTGCACTCTTTTATCACACACACACACATCAATGGAATTGCACACTTCCCAAAGGAAGATTTTACACATGAATTATATCTCATCGAAACCATTATAAAAAGAATCAAATGGGGGCGCCTGGGTGGCTCAGTTGGTTGAGCGGCCGACTTCAGCTCAGGTCACGATCTCGCGGTCGGTGAGTTCGAGCCCCGCATCGGGCCCCTGTGCTGACAGCTCAGAGCCCGGAGCCTGTTTCAGATTCTGTGTCTCCCTCTCTCTGACCCTCCCCCATTCATGCTCTGTCTCTCTCTGTCTCAAAAATAAATAAACGTTAAAAAAAAAAAAAAAAGAATCAAATGGATAAGTGATGGGACTTTGCATTTGCAAAGACTAATCTAACATTTAGAGCTGATCACCAGATTGGGGCACTGGCTCTTGTGTGTGCAGCAGGCAGAGCAGAGCCTGGATACCCGGCTGTCCCCATTCAAGAGAACAAAGGTGCTAACTGTCGGGAAGCAGAGATCAATGAGGGCAGCGCCGTTTCATCAGCCACCAGTGGGGATGGACTAGAGGCATCACATAAACTGAAAAGAGAAAAGAGAGGATGAAAACAGATACGAGGAGTCTACAGATGGCTCTGGCCTCGGCAGAGGATCTGGGGAAGACGCTGGTTCTGTGAACGTGGTGGACCCGCTGCTCATGTCTGTACAAGATGAGAACCACGGATCCACCAGCCGTGAGATCACGACCTGAGCCGAAGTCGGACGCTTAACCACCTGAGCCACCCCGGCGCCCCTCCATGTCACTTTAATAACATGCTCCAGGTGATTCTAAGGTGAGGCTGGGGTTGATCACGAGGGCTCCCAGGTGCACTTATGAGAGTTGAGTGCGGGCTTTGGTTTAAGGGGAGGTAACGAGGGTCCGCTCTAGGTGAATTTGGAAGGAGCAGGTTGGAGCAGCTACCATCCCCATGCTGTTGCCAGAGTTGTGGGAGGGGAGGCCATGTGAACACAGGAAAGGAGAGAGTCACGTGCTGATCTCCATGTGGGAGCTTATTAACCCTGGTTCTTACCTGCAACAAAGGTCGGGAGAAGGTCACCTTTTGTTTTTTTGTCCTTGTTGTTGCTGTTGTTTACATAAATTTTACCTCCAACATGAGCTCGAACTCATGACCCCTGAGATGCAGGGTCGTATGCACCTCCCACTGAGCCAGCCAGGCACTTTTTTGCAGTTCAGAGTCCCTCTGCCTGCGACGTAGTGGCAGCAGGTGAAGGGGCTGGGCTGGCACATTTAAGGCATAGTCTCAAGATGCACACATCGCTCCTTCATATAATCTCACTTAAAGAAGAAACCCAGAGAAGGAAGAGA
Source organism: Panthera pardus (assembly GCF_024362965.1). Lineage (NCBI taxonomy): Eukaryota > Metazoa > Chordata > Mammalia > Carnivora > Felidae > Panthera > Panthera pardus. Next base: position 7,673,151 of record NW_026526743.1, read on the forward strand.
AGGCAACAGGCAAGTTCTCAGGTAAATGTTGAGTCCCGGGTCAGGTGGTGTCCTCGTCTTCTTCTGAAATACCATGGATTTTTTTTTTTTTTTTACATTTATTTTTGAGAAAGAGAGAAAGAGAGAGAATGGGGGAGGGGCAGAGAGAGAGAGAGAGAGGGAAAGAATCCCAAGCAGGATCTGAACCCTTAGCACAGAGCCCGATGCAGGACTCAATCTCATGAACCACGAGATCATGACGTGAGCTGAAATCAAGAGTTAGCCACTTAACCGACTGAGCCGCCCAGGTGCCCCTGAAGTATCGTGGCTTTAGAACATGGAAACGTTTATTTCTCTGCCTCTGATGGTCCTGTCTGACAGGCTTATTTTCAGCTTCTATTTTTCCTGTTTTTCTCATGAGGGTCAGGGTTTGGTCTTTAGACCCTTCTCCCTGTGTCCCAGAGCTTTCTCTCAACCCTCTGCAGCCTGGCTGCTTTTATGCCTTGAGCAATTCCCACCGTGAAGGAATGGCTTTTAGCCGTTGGAAATGTTCCCTTGGTGACAGAGCGACCTGTTGATACCCAGGATTAGGGATGAGCTCGGGTCCTGGGATATCCATGTGGAAGAACATTTAATGTATAGGTTTCATCCAGAGGTTCCATCGGCTCTGTATGGACCAGGATGAGGAAATGCACAAATAAACAGGATGGCATTCGTGGTCTAAAATCATTCAGAATTTTCTGAAAAAGAGAACCTTGTTGTCTAGATTGCTAAGGAAACAGTTTAAATACACTGGAGATTATGGGACTTGGAAGCTATAGATGGCTCGAAATTTGCATAAAACTGATGCTTTCTCCTGATTAGATTCTGATGATAATTTGGTTTTTTTTAAATTTATATTTTAAGGTTTTTTTTTAATTTATTTTTGAGAGAGAGAAAGAGTGTGAGCGGGGGAAGGGCAGAGAGAGAATCCCAAGCGGGCTCCATGCTTAGCATGTAACCCGAGATGGGGCTCCATCCCGAGACCCTGGGATCACGATGTGAGCTGAAATCAAGAGTCGGATTTTCAGCCGACTGAGCCACCCAAGCGCCCCTAAACGTTGTTGATTAAAAACAGTAAATTATAGGGGCACCTGGGTGGCTCAGTCGGTTGAGCCTCTTGACTTTGGCTCAGGTCATGATCTCTTGGCTCCTGGGCTCAAGCTCTGCATCGGGCTCTGTGCTGACAGCTCAGAGTCTGGAGCCTGCTTCGGATTCTGTGTCTCCCTTTCTCTGCCCTCCCCCACTCACACTCTGCCTGTCTCACTCTCTCTCAAAAATAAAATAAGCATTAAAATTTTTTTTTTAAGTCAACAACTTTTAGTATAATTCACATATTTCATAGAAACAAGAATGTAGCAAACAGCTCAGAGTAATATGCAAAAAATGTTTTAAAGCTCCTGCTTTGCACACGTTACTCTCTCTACATCCGGAGCAGGCTCTCTCCTCCGCACACCTGGCTCCGCAGGTGCCTCCTCGCACACCTGGCTCTTCCTGCAGGGGGCGCATTCATACCTTGCATTCGCAGGGGCTGGTGCAGGAGCCACCCGTGGAGCATGAGAACTTGGGGTCCGTTTGGAACCAAGGTGACGATAGAGGTCCAAAGCCGGTGACAAAGGCAGACACTGATACGGGCTGGAGGCATGGTGTATAATTGATTGTTTTTTTTTTCCCCCTCCAACAATACCACAGCAGTGACATGACCAGGGTGCGTCAGGGACCTGACATCAGCTTGTTCCATTACAACCAACTTTACCTTCTTGGTTCAGTTCTCTGGCAGAGCCCTCCACTCTGAAGCCAATACAATTTTAAGGTTAGTAAAGTTTTTTTCTTTGTCGTTAATATGGATCTGGAGTGATTTACTGAGAGTTCTGCATAAAGCGTCATATTTCATCTGGAAAGACCCCTCTCTTCTTTGTCTTTGCTTACAGTTTGCTTTGGGAAATGAAGGCTCTCACCTTTACTTACTTGGAGATACTCATTTTTGCGGGTGAAGGTTCTAAATTGTTCAGGCATCGGTCCTGCAAATTTCCATTCATTCCACAATCATGTCACAGACATACTCATTGCTTTGTAACACTCATATCAATGTATGTTCAAGTGTCTCAAAATTCTAAAATACAACTCCTAAATGATCAGCAAAAGAAATTTTGTTTCTTTTTAAAAGAATTTTTTGACATTTATTCATTTTTGAGAGAGAGAGAGAGCGAGAGAAACAGAGTGAGAGCTGAGGAGGGACAGAGAGGGAAGGTGACACCGAATCTGAAAACAGGCTCGAGGCTCTGAACTGTCAGCACAGAGCCCGATGCAGGGCTTGAACTCACGAGCCGAGTGCTTATGACCTGAGCTGAAGTTGGACACTTAACCAACTTAGCCACCCAGGTGCCCCAACAGAACAAATTTTCAGTTTAACACACAACTCATAAACAATAGCTTTTATTTTAGTCTGTGTGCATGTCTCTGTGGTGTGTTCAAAAGACACAAAAAGCATCATCCACAAATAGATGTATACTTTTATACCAGTGAAAATATATTTATTTTTCATTTAAAAAAATGTTTTATTTTTTTTAAGTTTGTTTTTGAGAGAGAGAGAGATCAAGCAGGTGAGGGGCAGAGAGAGAGAGAGAGAGAGAGAGAGAGAGAGAAACAGAGTACGAAACAGGCTCCAGGCTCCGAGCTGTCAGCACAGAGCCTGATGCGGGGCTCGAACTCATGAACTGTGAGATCATGACCTGAGCTGAAGTTGAATGTTCAACTTCAACTGGGTGACTGAGCCACCCAGGCGCCCCAAAAATGTTTATTTTTGAGAGAGAAAGAGCGTGTGCATGCACACAAGTGGGGGAGTAGCAGAGAGAGAGAGAGAGAGAGAGAGAGAGAGAGAGAGAGGGAGGGAGGGAGACACAGAATCTGAAGCAGACTCTGGGCTCTGAGCTGCCAGTGCAGAGCCCAACACAAGGCTCAAACCCACGAACCTTGGGATCATGATATGAGCCAAAGCTGGACACTTAACTGACTGTGCCCCCTGAAAAAAAATATATATATTTTTATATTTTTAAAATGTTTATTCATTAAAAAAAATTTTTTTTAACGTTTATTTATTTTTGAGACAGAGACAGAGCGTGAACAGGGGAGGGGCAGAGAGAGAGGGAGACACAGAATCTGAAACAGGCTCCAGGCTCCGAGCAGTCAGCACAGAGCCCGACGCAGGGCTCGAACTCACAGACTGTGAGATCATGACCTGAGCCGAAGTCGGACGCTTTACCGACCGAGCCACCCAGGTGCCCCTAAAATGTTTATTCATTTTTTGAGAGAGAGACACACAGAGAGCAAGTGGGGGAGGGGCAGAGAGAAAGAGGGAGAGAGGGAGACACAGAATCGGACGCAGGCTCCAGGCTCTGAGCTGTCAGCACAGAACCTGATGCGGGGCTTGAACCCATGAACTGTGAAATCATGAGCTGAGCTGGAGTCTCGCACTAAACCCTCTGAGCCACCCAGGCGCCCCTAACTCTTGAAAAATCTCTTAAGAAAAGACCGAAAAAATGAAGTTAGAAATATCTTAGAACCCACAGAGTAAATGGAGAATGTTGGGATTCAGGTGACACTCTGGATGTGGTTCCCGCCCCCAGTTCCTACACAGGATCCAATGGCTTTGAAGGCAAGCATCAGTCACTGAGGACTGGCAGGAAGGCCACCAGGGATCTGGCAGTCAGAGTGATCTTATCACAGACTGTGGTCTCGGAATCCTGGGGAACTTGTCTCTTCTTCACCCTTACCTCCTCCTTTCTTTCACTGGGGGCGAAGCGTGCAGATTTGATTCCCAGGCACCTGACTGTAGCCAACGCTTTGGTCATTCTCTCTAAAGGAGTCCCCCACACGATGGCAGATTTTGGGGGGAGGCAGTGCGCCAATGATTAAAAAAAAATTTTTTTTAACGTTTATTTATTTTTGAGACAGAGCATGAATGGGGGAGGGTCAGAAAGAGAGGGAGACACAGAGTCTGAAACAGGCTCCAGGCTCTGAGCGGTCAGCACAGAGCCCGACGCGGGGCTCGAACTCACAGACCGTGAGATCATGACCTGAGCCGAAGTCAGACGCTTAACCGACCAAGCCACCCAGACGCCCCTCATTTTATTTTTTTTAACATTTATTCATTTTTGAGGGACAGAGAGAGACAGAGTGTGAGTGGGGGAGGGGCAGAAAGAGAGGGAGTCACAGAATCCGAAGCAGGCTCCAGGCTCTGAGCGGTCAGCACAGAGCCCGATGTGGGACTTGAACTCACGGACCATGAGATCATGGCCCGAGCCGAAGTCGGACGCTTAACCGACTGAGCCACCCAGGTGCCCCGTGTGCTGACGATTTTAGATGTGTCCTTCTCTTCTATGTTCAGAGAGTGGCCAGGGGTGTGTCCATTGAGATCACCTGCCTGTTGAGTATCTTCCAGGCCATCACCATCAGCCCCCAGAACTCCAGGTGGGCAGCGCTTTAAGGGAAAGTTGCAAAGTACATCGGCCCCTCCACCGCCCTCTGCTGGATGCCGGACGTGCTGATAAACGCCATTTTCCCGCTTTATGAGACTGGCCAGTGGATCAGCACAAACATCACGTGGAAAAGGAGTTATGGATACTGTTGTGGGGTCTTTCACGATAATATCAGAGTCTCTCTGTTTGTGGTGTGGCTATCGCTCACTGATGTTTTCTCTCTGGGGCTCATGCTCTGGGCCGGGGGCTACATGGTCTCCATCCTGCACAGGCACAAGCAGAGTCTGATACATTCATGCAACCAGTGTCTCCCCCAGATTCTCCGCTGGTTCCAGAGCCACCCAGAGCATCCTCCTTCTGGTGAACACCTTTGTGTTTTGTCATAGACTCTCCTCCATTTGTCAAGTTTGTGTGGCTTGTTTAAATAACCCAGCCAGGGCGCCTGGGTGGCTCAGTTGGTTAAGCGTCCGACTTCAGCTCAGGTCGTGATCTCGCGGTTGAGTTCAAGCCCTCCGTCGGACTCTGTGCTGACAGCTCAGAGCCTGGAGCCTGTTTTGGATTCTGTGTCTCCCTCTCTCTCTGACCCTTCCCCGTTCATGCTCTGTCTCTCTCTGTCTCAAAAATAAATAAATGTTAAAAAAAAAATTTAAAATAAATAACCCAGCCAGTTGCTGGTGGCCATGTCAGCTCTCTTTGCTGTATGTTTCCCTACTCTCAGCCCCTTTATGCTGATGAACTGTGACCCCAGTGTGTCCAGGCCCAGCTTTGCCTGGATAAGAATAAAAAAATTCCCTCATCTTATCGGAAACATGTATTTTTCTTGTTGTTGTTGTTTTTCCCTCTGCCTTTGTGCCATCAGTGCAGAGCCAGATGGGGCTCAGTCCCACAAACTGTGCGATCATGACCTGAGCTGATATCAAGAGTCAGCTGCCCAGAGGCGCCTGGGCAGCTCAGTTGGTTAAGCTTCCAACTTCAGCTCAGGTCATGATCTCATGGTTCATGGGTTTGAGCCCCGGGTCAGGCTCTGTGCTGACAGCTCAGAACTTGGAACCTGGAGCCTGCTTCAGATTCTGTGTCTCTCTCTCAAAAATAAACATTAAAAAAAAAAAAGTCACATGCCTAACCAATGGAGTCATCCAGGCATCCCTACTTTATTCATTCATTCATTCATTCATTCATTTTAGCTTTATTTATTTATTTTTAGTAATCTCTGCCCCCAACATGGGGCTCGAACTCACTGAGCCAGCCAGGTGCCCCAACATTTTACCTTAGATTGGTAGTATTTCATAAAAAAAAATTTTTTTAATGTGTGTTTATTTTTTTTTCAATATATGAAATTTCTTGTCAAATTGGTTTCCATACAACACCCAGTGCTCATCCCAAAAGGTGCCCTCCTCAATACCCATCACCCACCCTCCCCTCCCTCCTACCCCCCATCAACCCTCAGTTTGTTCTCAGTTTTTAAGAGTCTCCTATGCTTTGGCTCTCTCCCACTCTAACCTCTTTTTTTCCTTCCCCTCCCCCATGGGTTTCTGTTAAGTTTCTCAGGATCCACATAAGAGTGAAACCATATGGTATCTGTCTTTCTCTGTATGGCTTATTTCACTTAGCATCACACTCTCCAGTTCCATCCACGTTGCTACAAAGGGCCATATTTCATTCTTTCTCATTGCCACATAGTACTCCATTGTGTATATAAACCACAATTTCTTTACCCATTCATCAATTGATGGACATAATGTGTGTTTATTTTTGAGAGAGGGAGACAGAACGTGAGTGGGGGAGGGGCAGAGAGAGAGGGAGACACAGAATCCGAAGCAGGCTCCAGGCTCTGAGCTGTCAGCACAGAGCCAGATGTGGGGCTTGAACTCCCAAACCGTGAGATGATGACCTGAGCCGAAGTCAGATGCTTAATGGACTGAGCCACCCAGGCGCCCCTAAAACCTTTTCTTTATGTATAAAGATTCATTCTATAAGTCAACACCAGTTAAGAATGAAACTTTAGAGGGCTGTCTGGTTGGCTCAGCTTCTGTGACGCTTCATCTTGGGGTTATGAATTGGGGGTAGAGATTTCTTAAAAAAATAAAATCTTAGAGAATAAGGCTTTAGAGATTCTAATAAAATTTATATGCAGTACAGATAGCAATGTCATATGAAAGGAATCTGCCCCATTACCAAGTTTGGGTTTAATGAATGCAAAATTGGCTCAATGTTAGGATGTTTGCAGAAAGACTCATTTGCTTTTACACCAGGATGAGAGTGCTGTGTCTATATTATAGTAATTGAACACTAATATCACCGAATTCAACAATTTATGCCATGCCATCAACTATGGGTCACGAAAGCTTAATAAATAATAAAATGTATAGAAATAAAATCGTACCTATTTTCTGATCACATACTTTTCAAACCTCAGTTAAGTGAAAATATTAGAAATGAGATTTGTGAAACTTGTGCATGGTATTAAAGTCAAAGAGGAATGTGCATTGAGTTTGGGATATCACAATATTTTTCAACCAGAGAAAATATCACAGGACACATTTGAGCCTCACCACCACTGTCTGAAACACAAATCCTAAATTACCTTTCTTTAAATGTTTTCCGGGGCGCCTGGGTGGCTCAGTCGGTTAAGCGTCCGAGTTCGGCTCAGGGCATGATCTCGTGGTCCATGAGTTCGAGCCCCGCGTCGGGCTCTGTGCTGACAGCTCAGAGCCTGGAGCCTGTTTCAGATTCTGTGTCTCCCTCTTTCTCTGATCCTCCCCTGTTCATGCTCTCTCTCTGTCTCAAAAATAAATAAACGTTAAAAAAATTAAAAAAAAAATCAAATTCCATAATCACTTGGCTTAAACACGAGCAAACACTGTGAGTAAGGATTGTATTAGGTTATGTTAAGAATCATCAAGGATTGGGGCACCTGGCTGGCTCAGTCGGTAAAACATGTGACTCTTGATCTCAGGGTTATGAATTCAAGCCCCACATTGGGTGCAGAGCCTACTTAAAAAAAAGGAAAGAAAAAGAATCATCAGGGATTGGTGTAGGTCTAGTACTCCCAGTTTTCTTTACCAGCTCAGCCCATGCCTTAGCAATTTCCCTCATCCCCATATAGCTTTGGTACCGGAGCAGGCTCCACCCCAGAAGTATTCCTTTTCTGACATCACTTACACAGGCTCCTGAAACACCTCCTTTCGTTAGGGACTCTGCTCTTCAGCCTGAAAGAGAAAACCCTTACTTGAATACTTTCTGCTGCCAGGCTGGTGGACTGAGTGTGAAGGTTGCAACAGCCTTTGCTTGTGTGTTTGTGTGGAGGGGGGGGCAGGAGGCTTGGGGGGCAGCCATACTGTAAGCTATGGGTTTGTGGTCCTGTGTCCTCACCTCCCCTTAGACCCACAATTACCATTTCACATGTACTGGCAGTGACAGTGCAGACTTGGAGACCTGGGAACGTTTCTGAAAAAAAGTTTTTCCTAGTTGCCAGTTACCAAAAACAATTACAACCTTCTGGTTCATATCTCTGAAGAGTCCTTTGGAGCGTGTGTGAGCAGTACTTTCTTGTTAATTTAATTTAATTTAATTTAATTTAATTTAATTTAATTTAATTTGATTTAATTTAATTTAATTTTTTATTGTTTTAATTTACATCCAAGTTAGCATATTGTGCAACAGTAATTTCAGGAGTAGATTCCTTAATGCCCCTTACCCGTTTAGCCCATCCCCCTTCCCACAACCCCTCCAGTAACCCTCTGTTTGTTCTCCATACTTAAGAGTGTCTCCCTCCCTGTTTTTATATTATTTTTGCCTCCCTTCCCTTGCGTTCATCTGTTCTGCGTCCTAAAGTCCTCATATGACTGAAGTCATATGATATTTGTCTTTCTCTGACTGACTAATTTTGCTTAGCATAATACTGTCTAGTTCCACCCACATAGTTGCAAATGCAAGATTCCATTCTTTTTGATTGCCGAGTAACACTCCATTGCATATACATACCACATCTTCTTTATCCATTCATCCATAGATGGACATTTGGGCTCTTTCCATACTTTGGCTATTGTGGATTGTGCTGCTATAAACGTAGGGGTGCATGTGCCCCTTCAACACAGCATTACTGTATCCCTTGGATAAATACCTAGTAGTGCAATTGCTGAGTCATAGGGCAGTGCTATTTTTAATTTTTTGAGGAACCTCCATACTGTTTTCCAGAGTGGCTGCACCAGCTTCCATTCCCACCAACAGTGCAAAAGAGATCCTTTTTCTTGGTATCCTTGCCAATATCTCTTGTGTGCTGAGTTGTTGATGTTAGCCATTCTGACAGGTATGAGGTGGTATCTCAATGTGGTTTTGACTTGTATTTCCCTGATGATGAGTGATGTTGAGCATTTTTTCATGTGTCGGTTGGCCATCTGGATGTCTTCTTTGGAGAAGTGTTTATTCATGTCTTTTGCCCATTTCTTCACTGGATTATTTGTTTTTTGAGTTTGATAAGTTATTTATAGATTTTGGGTACTAACCCTTTATCTGACATGTCATTTGCAAATATCCTGTCCCATTCAGTTGGTTGCCTTTGTGAACAGTACTTTCTTTTCTGGGATCCCTGGAGGCAGACAGGGAAGAAGCAGGAAATGCTGTGGTCTGACAGATGAGGAACTGGAGGTGAAGCACCTGTGTCTTACTGGATCTTCCGCTTCCCAGAGAAGATTTCTGCCTAAAAACAGGTTTCTTATTAATTTTCAGACCACTGGGGTGCACCGCCTTCAAGTTATGAGCAGAAATATGGAACCTGAGGGGCACCCGGGTGGCTCAGTCAGTTAAACATCTGACTTTGGCTCAGGTCATGATTTCACCTTTCATGAGTTTGAGCCCTGAGTCAGGCTCTGTGCTGACAGTGTGGAGCCTATAGCCTGCTTGGATTCTGTGTCTCCTTCTGTCTCAGCCCCTCCCCCGCTCACGATATGTCTGTCTCTCTGTCTCTCTTTCATTCTCTCTCTCTCTCACTCTCAAAAATAAATAAACATAAAAAAAAAGAAATATGGAATCTGACAAAATACCTGATAAGGATATTCAGTGGAATACAAGTAAAAGAAAGAACATGAAACCGCTAATGTGCATTAGGAATGATTGCACATGTTTGACCTACTCAATGCCGATTAAGTTGAAAGTTAGATGACATGGAATTTTGTAGTAAAGAGTAATTGAGGAATATTGACTCCAGTAATGATAGGAAGCCTAAGTAGAAGATGTATACACAGAAGAAAGAGATATCTTTGTAAATAAACAGATAAAAGCACCTTCATCGTATGGTTTGATGGGTGGATTCTACCATTTTTAAAAGAAGAGATAATTAAATTATCCTTTTTTAGTTCAAGAGCTTTGAAGAATTGCCAGAGTCTTCTACGCTTATGTTTACTCATTTTCTGTAACAAGTATTCATTACTTTAGTGATTAGTGAAGAAGTATAAAATATGCATATCAACCAATCATTGGTGTTTCCAACTAACCATTCTAAAGATATATATCTAAAGTCTTGGAATGTATCCCCCGTGGAATGGGGTGGGGGGACTGCTGTGCTCCCAAGCCCTGGAATGTACCACAGTGAGAAGGCAGCACAGACCTTAGTGTGAAAAGGGAAAAGAGAATAGTACCTGGATGTTACTTAAGCTTATTGAGGTAGTCATTTACCTATGCACATAGAAATCATTACATTGTACACCTTAAGCTTATACAATATCATAGGTCAATTATGTCTCAATAAAACTGGGGAAAAACTAAAAATGTAAATACAACCTCCCCCTTTTCCCTGTCTCCTCCCATATTAGCTTCTCCTGACCTGTTACATTCACATGCCCAGGGGATAGCATAACCTTGCTTGGCCCCTGACTCAAGTAAGTGTTAAACTCATTAGCCTCTACTTACATAGAAAAAATAATTATGAAGCACCCAAACTCAAACTCAGCTGATAGGGTTTGGACAGTGTCCACGGTGAGGGAAGGAAGAGAAGTGAACAATGGAAGTTTGTGAGTTGTGGCTGATTCTCCATCAGTCAGTAGCTGGAATCCACCTGTTGTATGTTTGGGCTTCCAGGTCCCATTAGTGCCAGAGTGAATCATGCCAATCTGGATGAAGTGCAGGTAGAAAAGTATTAGGGAGGCACGATAGGTCTTATCATGAGTGTCTCTACCCTTCTATGTCCAAACTTTCCACTGTGTGGATAGTACTGTGTTTGTTCGTCGACAAGTCAGAAGGGTGGTCTCCATAGCCCTGCCTGGGTTGTTACCACCTCTCTATCAGTAAGGGTGGTTGAAATTCATAGTTCTTTCTCCAGTTAAGGTTTCCTGGAAATGTGTGGTTATATTTACAATGCTCAGTTCTTCCACTGGTGAAGAGAATTTGGTGATTTTGTCGTCTGGGGCCAGTTGGCGAAGGCACCACCTGGAAGTGCCTTGGGGTTTTAGATTCATAGCTACTTGGACATAATTACTGGTTGTACTGATCCTGAAGGTCAGTTCTTTTCTTCTTATGGGGCTCTTGTCAGACTGAATCCTTTCCCATCCAGGGCTTGAGACCCCCAGACCCCTCCAGCTTTGAGTTGGGTCAATGCAAGCTCCTTGAAAGGCCCCAGAAGCCTTGCTTGTCATGTAGAAATTGTATATACAAGAGGGAAAATACACTGGTGCATGCACATCTCAGGTCTAAAAGAAAAATTGGGAGCTATCTTTGGTGGAAATTTTATGCCTTCTTGTGAGGAAATAGTTTCTACTTACATAAATGGGTTAGAAAAAAGCTTCCAGTGGAAAGCCACCACCATGGGGCAAAAATGCCTGAGGTTAGCTAGTGAGCTAGTGTAATGGGATCATGAGTAACTTGTATCACCTGCAGGAAATTACTGTCCATCTGGTGCCAATATACTAATGTACCTTGATTGCAAACTCCACATGCCTTGCTTCTTACACACACAAGTTAAAGATTACTTTCTGATTGTTTTCTCCACGTTCATGTTCATCTTGTTTTCTTCACGTTCATCACGTGGGTAATATCTTGTGAGCTCAATAAATATGGAGACAAAACCACTATTCCTGGCTTTTGTCTCTTCCTGGACACTAGCCTCTCTCATATTTAATCCTGCATCCTCTGCCTTGCTGGACAAGAGAGAACTCCAGACTCCCTGTCTGCAATACCTTCCCAAGTGTCTGAAGCAAATTTCCTTCTTCTGTGAGGCCTTTGGTTCACCGAGCATTCCTGGCTGCATGGCCAAGGGTTTAGTGACAGCTTGGGAAAAGTGACACCTAATGGTGTTCCCTAGGGTGCTGTGGCTGCCCAGCCTCAGTGCCAGCCACGCAGAACCCAAAGAGGGCATGGTGGCTCCACCCAAAGATCGGTGGTCAGAATTCAGGGTTTGGGGTTGTTGCCTATGTTCTAGCTCTTGACCTTCCATGTTGAAAACTGTAGATCTTCTGATTACGGTGGTGGGGCTGGGACCTGGGAACACATCTCAGCTGCTGCTCCCTTGGAAACCCGTGTTAAGGGCTTGTTGTCATAAGGGACTGATCACTGAGCACTGATTGATCATGCGATCGACGATGGAGCTCAGCTCTGATGATGGATCTCAGATCTGATGATGGAGCTCAGAGCATTTCACATCAGCTCTGTGTTGATGCAGAGGCCATCACTGCGTGCCAGACCTGTGGTTCTGGGAGAAAGTTGACCTGTTCGTCTCACGGCTGGGGAGGCTCCCAACCCTTCCAGGCAGAATGACTCCAGGCCATCATGCCTCACACTGCTGATGCCTCCAGCATGTCAGTTAGCCGACTCCAGCCACATCATTGTGACCCTGCAAGCCGTGTCACTGTTTACCCTTTCTGGATCATTTGCACTCCCACTGTGTTATGCGTTTTATCACCAAATCTAAAAATGGGTCAACTGTCTAATTCTGCCTCTATCTTGTCCTCCTCCTGGCCCACACAACTTGGCTTGGCCATTTGGTGATTGAATGTAGCCGTCTTCAAGAGCAGATGTTCTCTTCTTGACTGTTTCCAGGATAGGGATGGAAGGGGTAAAAGTTACAGGACAACACAGAGTTCGAAGGTTTGCCAGCCTAGAGGGATGGCATGTTTTAGGTGCTCTCAGCCCATGCACTCTGATTGACATGGGATCCACTGGTAGGACCCAGCCTTAAAAACAACACTTGTTGGGGCGCCTGGGTGGCTCAGTTGGTTGAGCATCCGACTTCACTCAGGTCATGATCTCACAGTTTGTGAGTTCAAGCCCCATGTCAGGCTCTGTGCTGACAGCTCAGAGCCTGGAGCCTGCTTTGGGTTCTGTTTCTCTCTCTCTCTCTCTCTCTCTTTGCCCCTCACCTGCTGGCTCTCTCTCTCTCAAAAATAAACAAACATTAAAAAAAGTAAAAAAAGAAAAACACTTGTTAAGTACATACGCTGTGTACATCCGTGGGATTCTTCTTCTTATGTGGAAACCATTCATTGACATCCCTCACCCCTGAGCATAGGCTGACATGAACCTTAGGGGTGGTCATAAGAGGCTTTGCCAGTATTTAAGGAAACAACATACTGGCCCTGGAAGGTATTCAAATCAGCCTCAACTCACCGATCATGGTTATTATGAGTGAAGAAATAGTTCTAGACTTCTTCTTTGCATGCCAGAGTAGTGTGTACCTGGATTAATAACCCTGGCCAAGTGAAATGTATTAATCAAGGTTTTAAAAATTATTATTATTTTCTGTGCTTTATGATACTTTGGCATCTTGGAGGCTTTCCTAATTCTAGAGAGACTGCCCTGCTCTGTGCTAGTTAACGCCTAGAGATAGCTAACCACTGCCTCACATTGTGACAATCGTCTGTGTAAACCCACCGGCCATTCCAGAGCCCAGAGCCCTAACCAACTCTCACATACCAAACCAATATTTACCCTTGCCCTAAATCACCCCTGGGCCGGGTACTGAATGACTGGGGACCACACCTACTGTCCAGAGTCCACTGAAATTATTCAAACCAGCCAATCTTAAGTGGTTTGATTTCCCTCTCTTCTTTCTTCCCACAGAAAGCGCACTAAATGCTCTGGGCGGTGCTTTCCGTTTGCTCCTTCAGACTCCTACTGACCCTGCCTGGTACTTCCCTGTGGGTCTTGTGTGGTGTGAAATGTTCCTTTTCCCCAGGAGCTGTAAGTAGTAAACTCTTTTTTCAAAGGCATTCATTTCCATTTCTGTCACCTTACCATACTTGATTAGAACAAATCCCTGATACAGCTTCAATATAAAGGTCAATGCAAACACTTAAGGAGAAAACCACCTGGCTCCCCAAAGCATGTCCTGATGGCTTATGAAATTTTTCAGGTGGTTGAATCTGGGACTTTGAGTGTATTCTGAGGTCAGGCTTCCCTGATCTGACTGCATGGGGCCCTGATGATAGTAACTTTAATCAAATGATTAATGAATTTGGTATCAGCCTATTCTCTATGATTTGCCACTGTCCAATGGCGGGGTATACTCATGGGAAAATTTACCAGAAGTCAACTATACAGAAATAAGGAGCTGTGGGGTACCAGGTTGCCTCAGTTGATAGAGTATATGACTCTTGACCTTGGGGTTGTGGGTTTGAGTCCCATGTTGGGTGTAAAGATTACTTAAAAATAAAAATAAATCTTAAAAAAATAATGATGCTTTGAAAGAAGGAGCTGATACTCATGGGATTTTCAAGTTTCTGTGTCTCTTGTGGGCAGAGTTGTTGATAGATTTTATTTCTATTTTCCCAAAGGTGTCTATATAGAAAACAGCCTTAGAAAACAGATGGTTTCTCCTTTTGGGTCATAGAACAGATTTATTTGTCATGCAGGAAAATTAAGGTAATGTTTCCAGGCAAAAGCTGGATCGGTTTGAAACTTGGGGGCCAAAGGGAACCAATGCACATATCAAGCTTATGTTACCTGTGGTACTGTGAATAATAAAGCCCTTGTCTCTGATCTAGGAGTCTTGTGTCTTCTAGATCTTCTAGTTAGGTGAAGACTAACTTGTTCACCTGCCATTTGGCTAAAATTTTGGACTCTTTCTAGTTTCCAAAAGTGATCGTATGGTGTTTGTATTCACACATTTCCCTCCCCTCTAACAGATTGTGTTATGCTAAGAGAAGCTTCCCTCAGTCTCCAAATCAGGATGAGTTTGGGTGTGTAGGTCGGGTATGATTTGGGAGAAGCAAATTGATCACTGTAAAAATGGTAATGAATTAAAACATTGGGTCTGGGAGAGCAGAGTGGTCAGCATGGGGGACATTGCATAGGTGGAAAGGGGAGAGCTGAGAGTTCTCATTGGCTTGGCAGTGCAAAAGCAACTTCGGAAGGAAGAAAAAATCACCGTAAGAGTGTATGAAATCATTTTCTACAGAGTATGCTGATGTTTCCCTTTGTGCCATCTTACAGTGTATAAAGTTCAAGGGCTCACCGAGGCTTTTTAAAAAAGCCTTTTATTTTTGTGAGATAATTAGAGGGGAGACTGAATTCTGTACCTGGGTTCACAGGTTTTTCAGGGAAAACTAAATGAAAGATGGTGGAGATCCTGCCAATCCATGGGAACTGGCAAAAATTCCTGGAAAAACTTCAGACTTTCATGACCTCGGATCTGGTGTGGTCAGACCTGAGGTTTCTAAAGGCTGAAGGGTTATGCAGGTGATGTTTGGGTTATGTGAGGATTAACATCAGTGGAATAACTAGAAAGTTATTCCAAAGTGTAGGTAAGACATGGTAGGAGGAAGGGGATGGGACGTAGGGAGTCCTGGAGAAGGGTGGGGCAATTGTGCTGGGCCAGGATGGTGGCAGTATCTGTAAGAGCGGATGGAAGGGCAGGGGCTGTGGGATCATTTTCTCTTTTGGTCCCCTACCTCACCCATAAGAATCCTTCGGGTCTGCTCTGTTGCTCTGTGATGCAGGCGTGGAATTAGATCAGCGGTGTCCAGCTGTCCAAGGCCACAGTGTGCTTCAGATGATGGAGGACTCTTTGTTTCCTTTCCAAAGAGACCTAGTACCTCATGGCCGAGTTTAAGCTGGATTCCATCCTTCCATGCATCACTGATTCCATTTTCTACTTCTTGTGTAAACTGAGCCTCCTACTGTCTTACTACCACCTAGAGAGGAAGCTATATTTATCAATATTTGGGTAAATCAGAGACCTAAGTCAGGCAAGGGAACCCCAGACCCATGACCCAGCATAAGGTGCCTCTTGCACTTTGCTCTTCCCACCTTACTAAATCAATTACATGGTCACAGAGTGTTGGGGGAGGTCATGGAAAAGATGTGACCACTGGTTGACATGAGAGCTGGCAGGCCCTCAGTGACCAGAGGCTTCTAACCCCTTCCCTTGTCCTTGGAATGTATGTTCAACCCGCTGTACTAGGAACCATTTTCAAGGATGCAGCCTTGAGGAGGCAATGTGTCGTTGAGACCATCTGGATGGTGTATGTGACTGAATCCTATTAAGGTCTCTGTCCAAGCTTGAAAGATTCTGGTGGGTAGGAGCAGAGGCCTACTCACTTTAAGGTGCACAAGACAAACCTTGTGTGCAAATTCTCACTTGCTTATTATATCTGCCACCTACCAAACTGGAGTGGCCTGCCTTTTTCTTCCATCCATCCTTGCCCTCTGTGCACAGGGTCTGGTTTCAGATGCCACCCAGGAAGCTCTTGAGGTTTCAAACCAACACAAAGAGATTCCTTGAGATGAGGGCTCTTGGGAAAGATTAGAACATCATACTTTTAGATAGGATGGGTGGAAAGAGCAGGGGTCCCAGGGAGGATGAAAGCTTCTGTCCAAACCTACCAATCTATCTCCAAGAGGTAGATATCTCCAGGAAAATTCATTGTATTTGAGTGGATCTGGAGGGATTCTTAAGGGAGAACAGAATCCCTGTAGGAGATGAGTGTACCCATGACTGGTGTTCATCAGTCACCTTCTGATGTCAGATTTTCAAGGCTCAGCCTCTGTGGTAGGGCTGGTCTGAAGAGTCATGTAGAACCTGTGAAAGCCTCTGATCACACGTGAGATAGAACCTGTGGCCTCAGGAAGAAGTGTCCTATCTCAAGAGACATTGTGCTTCCGGGAGTATGAGATTGTGTGCCTTTCCTCAGCGGAAGACCATTGACTGATCATTTGAGGATCATGTGCATATAGGTTTCTTTGAGTCTATCAAAGAAGTAAGCAGGGTGCCTGGGTGGCTCAGTCAGTTGGTTGAGCGTCCGACTCTTGATTTCAGCTCAAGTCATGATCTCAGGGTTTGTGGGATCAAGCCCTATGTCACTTGGGATTCTCTTTCTCTCCCTCTCTCTGCCCCTCCCCCTCTCAAAATAAATAAACTTAAAAAACTTAAAAAAAAAGAACACTTAAAAAAAAAAAAGAAGGAATCAGAGAAAACATTTTTTATCCACTTCCAAAGCAAGAATCGAGGGGAATGACACAGCGACAGTACAGGAGTAGAAAGGTCTGGGGGCATGCCCTCTCTCAGAAACACTAAAATCCTGGCAAACTTGTCATAATTTACCTTATAAAAAACTTCTTTTTTCTTTTGCTGTGTTAGGTTTATCTGTCATTGGGCCTTTGTCTTGCTACAGGATGTGAAGAATAAATCGAATTTTACTTTTCCTTGTGATAAGAAACATCAAGTTCTGAGGCAAAAAAAAATATTAATGATGCCAACTACAATGTAGTTTTGTTGTTTCTTGGCTCATATTATGCATGTTGTTATATTTCTGAATATTTGTCTGTTAGTCTATTCAGGATCAACATAGAATCTCATAGGGCTAGCTACCCTCTTTTTATTTATTTATTTGTTTGTTTGTTTGTTTAATTTTAGAGAGTGTGAATGGAGGAGGGGCAGAGGGAGACTCTTAAGCAGGCTCCATGCTCCATGCAGAGCCCAGCTCAGGGCTCGATCCCATAACCCTCAGATCATGACCTGAGCCAAAATCAAGAGTCGGACACTCAACCGACTGAGTCACCCAGGCGCCCCTCTTTTTTTTTTTTTTTTTAAGAGTTCTCTTGGCTACCCTTATTTGTATTTTCATCCATAAGAGTTTTGCAGTAACATGCCTAGTTCTAAGAACTAACTGATGGTATCTGTACTGAGGTAAAATTACATTTTTAATCAGCTTAAGGACAACTGATGATTTTTATAACATTGAGTTTTTCTACCCAAGAGTGTGATGTAATTTTTCTATTTGCTTATGTCTACATGCATCTATTTCAGGAATTTTCTATGGTTTTTCTCACATATACTAAAAGTATTTTGTTAGATTTACTCCTAGTTTAATTTGTATTTATTATTATTTTTAAAAACACATTGAGTACTTAAACACTATATATATATTATATATAATAATATAATATATATAATAATATATAAATGTATATATATATTTTTTTTTGAGAGAGAGAGAGTGTGCACATGAATGGGGTAGGGGCAGAGAGAGAGAGGGAGAGAGAGAATCCCAAGCAGGCTCCACACTGTCAGCACAGAGCCTGATGTGGGGCTCGAATTCATGAACCACAAGATCATGACCTGAGCCAAAGTCAGACACTTAACCAACTGAGCCACCCAAGCACCCCTATTTATTTATTTTTAAGTAAGCTCTACACCCAGGGTGAGATCAAGAGTCTCACACTCTACTGACTGAACCAGCCATGTGCCTCTATTCCTAGTTTATTTTATTGTGTTATTTTATTCTCTAAATAACTGTAATTCCCATCTCAATTGTAACTTGTAAATTATTATTTTTTGTACATTTGTAGATACCTGTTTTTTTGTATGTCAATAATATATTAGTTTACCAAATTATTTTTTTTCTATCAATTCCTTTTGTGTTTCCAAATATACAATTATATCTTTTGCTAACAGACTTTTATATATTCGTTTCAGTTCTTTTAAAAAAATGTTTTTAATGTTTATTTATTTTTGAGAGAGGGAAACAGAGCACCAGCAGGGGAAGGGCAGAGAGAGAGGGAGACACAGAAGTCAAAGCAAGCTCCAGGTTCTGAAATGTCAGTGCAGAGCCTGAGGTGGGGTTTGAACTCACAAATAGTGAGATAATGACCTGAGCAGAAGTGGGTCGCTTAACCGACTGAGCCACCTAGGCGCCCCTCTTTGTTTCAGTTCTTATGTAACATGTCCTTGGCTAACCCTTCAATGCAATATCAAATGACTATAAAGTAATTGTGTATGTTTTAGTCTTATTCCTGACCTTAGTGGGAATCTTCCTGATTCATTCTCATGAGAACAATGAATGTTCAGTTTTGTCAAGTTAGCAAAAATCCATCAGTTCCTAATTTTGAGTGTTTTAATTGAGCACTTGTTGAATTCTGCCAAGGGATGCTTTTGTGTCTATGAACATGATCTCCTGATTTTATTTTTCTATCTATAAATACAAGGAATTTTATTAGTAGATTGTCTCATATTTAATCGTTCCTGAATTCAGTACATAAAATGCACTTAATCACAGTTGTGGTTTGAATTGTGTCCCCAGGAATATTTCAAGTTCAATCCCCATCAACCTGTGAATGTGACCCTATTAGAAATAGGGTCTTTGCAGATGAAATCAAGGTAAGATGAGGTCATACTGAATTCAGATAGACAGAGGTCCAATGACTGGTGTCTCGTAAGAAGGCTAAGTAAAGGCACAGAGGGAAGAAGGTCATGTGATAACATATACAAAGATTAGAGCTGTGGAGCTGTCGGCCAAGGAACTCCAAGGTTTTCTGGCAGCCAACAGAAGCTAGAAAGAGGCAAGAAAGTATTCCCCCTTAGAGCCTTCAGATAAAGCACGGTCCAAAACAAAACAAAACAAAACAAAACAAAACAAAACAAAACAAAACAAAAAAAGGCATGGTCCACTGGCCACTTAGGCTTTGAACCTCAGGACTCCAGATCAAATTTCTGTTGTTTTATGCCACCAAATTTTGTGGAAATTTGTTATAGAAGTCCTAGGAAACCATATATTATTTTTATATTATATTAGTAGTAGTATGTTTGCTATATTTTACTTGTTTCTATGTAGTCCTA
Organism: Panthera pardus; assembly: GCF_024362965.1. Lineage (NCBI taxonomy): Eukaryota > Metazoa > Chordata > Mammalia > Carnivora > Felidae > Panthera > Panthera pardus. The sequence continues at coordinate 7,692,690 of NW_026526743.1, forward strand.
TGTAGAATCTTTTTGTAGTCCTGTATTGCTACAAACTTTGTGACATATTAGTATCGGTATTCTATTTGATTTATAAAATTCGTTTGGAAAATTTATTCCTCTGCAATGCTCTTAAATAAATAGCAACATCTTGATATTTAAATGTGTTGCAGAACTTTCTGTTAAACAACCTATCCTTTTTTGTTGTTGTTGTTGTTGTTTGTTTGTTTGTTTGTGAGAAACTGCTTTATAAACTCTCATTCCTCTATGGATATTTTATTATTTAGAAGTTCTATCTCTAGGGGGCCTTGGTGGCTCAGTCGGTTACGAGTCCTACTTCGGCTCAGGTCATGATCTCGTGATCGGTGGTTTCGAGCCCCTGTGCTGATAGCTCAGAGCCTGGAGCCTGCTTAGTGTTCTGTGTTTACCCCCCTCTCTCTCTCTTTCTCTGCGTCTCCCCTACTTGTGCTCTCTCCCTCTCTCTCAAAAACAAATAAATAGGGGCGCTTGGGTGGCTTAGTCGGTTGAGCGTCCGACTTCGGCTCAGGTCATGATCTCACGGTCCGTGAGTTCGAGCCCCGCGTCGGGCTCTGGGCTGACGGCTCAGAGCCTGGAGCCTGCTTCTGATTCTGTGTCTCCCTCTCTCTCTGCCCCTCCCCCGTTCATGCTCTGTCTCTCTCTGTCTCAAAAATAAATAAACGTTAAAAAAAAAAACAAATAAATAAACATTAAAAAAAAGTTCTGTCTCTAGTTAAAAATGGCAAAGCATATTTTCCCAGAAAATTTTTATTTCATTTAGTTAATTTGTATTGAATTGGCCAAATGAAGCAAATGTTTTTGGTTTTGTTTTAATGTTTGTTTATATTATTTCTGAGAGGGCGTGAGGGGCAGAGAGAGAGAAGGAGAGAGAGAATCCCAGGCAGTCTCCACACTGTCAGCTCAGAGCCTGACATGAGGCTCACTCTCACAAACCATGAGATCATGACCTGAGCCAAAATCAGGAGTCGGACATGGACGCTTAACCGACTGAGCCACCCAGGCACCCCTTGTTTTTGTTTTTCAAGTCAGTTATTGGTATAATGTTCTTCCTTTTGCACATGCCAAATGGAAAACCCTTCTCAGGTGCTTTGTGAGATTCTATTTCTCTGCCTAAAATTAAATAATGGTGGTACTCAGGGGTCTGCAGATTAATAAAGAATTATATTTTGGATAGACTATTTCCCTAGGGAAGTATGCACTCCAATGAGACACACACACACGCACACACACACACACACATATATTTCTCTGCCAGTTCCTCATGCTTCAGACTTCAACATATCCTGTCCGCTTCAAGTGAGCCTTTGTCTGCCCCCAAGAATCATGACACAGGGGGAGCCTCTCTCAAACTCTCCAATGGTCTCATTAGAAACGCTTACTAGAAACTTGTAATCGTTGCCAGGAACTGAAAACCAGGGCAATGTTTTTCAGAATTATTCTCAGCTCCCCACGTGGGAACCATAGCTGCCACTACAGGTGAAGTGGTAATTGCAGTGCTGCGGGGAGGGGAGGTCTCAGGATCACTACACATATCTCAGGGGTTGGCTGCCCCACTCCTGCGTGTACTGGCTGCCAGGACCTTCACATGGAGCCCACGTTCTTGGTAGCAGGAGGGAGTCAGTTGAGGACTTCCAATTTCCAGCTGAGAGGCAGAATCTGCTAGGAAAGATGATGAATCACAAATCTGCGTAGGAGCTCATGTCTCAAAAAGCAGTTCTTTGGGGCTAAAAGCTGAGCCAGTGCCAAAGCCACTGGAAGGAAGGTAAGTCCTGAGGCATGGGCTGAATTTGTGGGGAGACTGGAGGCTGCAGGTCCTACAATAGCAACCCCAGACAGCTGCTGATGTAAGTTAATGAAATCCCCACTGAAAGTGGTTCTTGGGATTTGACCAAGTGGCATTAAAATCCTCATTTTGGGGGGTGCCTGGGTGGCTCAGTATGTTAAGCATCTGACTCTTGATCTCAGCTCAGGTGTTGATCTCAGGGTCATGAGTTCAAGCCCCACATTGGGCTCCACAGTGGGCATGGAGCCCACTTACAAAAAAAATCTTTATTTTAATGTAGTCAAAGACTGTAATTTGGAAATTAATCTAATAATTAATATGATGTGCAAAGTTCACAGAGAATACTTCAAAAAGACCATACTTACATCAGGAAAAGTCTGTGCATATGATTGTTGGGGAGGAGAGGAAAAAATTTCTTCTACCCTTCTAGGTTCTTTGGCTGATCTAATAATCACATGAACATGACAGATTAACAGGAGACATTTTTTTTAAATGTCTATTTGTTTTTGAGAGACAGAGTGGGGGAGAGAGAGAGAGAGAGAGAGCAAGAAAATGAGGGAGGGGCAGAGGGAGAGGAGGTCAGAGGATCCAAAGCAGGCTTGTGCTGACAGCAGAGAGCCTGATGTGGGGCTTGAACTCACAAACTGTGAAATCATGACCTGAGCCAAAGTCGGATGCTTAACTGGCTGAGCCACCCAGGCACCCGAAGGAAAACAAATTTAGTTACAGACACGGGCCCCCTAAGAATATGAGACTCCGGGAACAAGTCAGGCAATGGAGGTTTATTTACCACTCTGAGCCAAGGAATGAGATAGGAGCCTGAGGCTTCCAAAGGGAGGAGAGTAATAGGACAATGACAAGAGCAGATGTTCGGTAAGCAGATGTTCACCCTGCCATACAGATAGGATTTCCAGAAAAAAAGATCTCTCGGACAAAATTCCCTTACTGGACCAGGCTCCCTATCTAAATTCTTTCAGGTCATTAAGGAGAAGGTAAAAGCTCTTCTGTGTCTTTGGGTTTTATAGACTCTGGCTCCAACTAATCCATATGCCAAAGTAGCACATTTTGGGGAGGCTTGTTCAGAATACCTTCATAATAAGTATGATGGAGCTAGTTTATTTGCTCAATTCCCAGCAGAAGCAGCGTGGCTGAATTGCAATTGCTAAAACAGAATTATTTTCTCTGTAATTTGTGTGTGATGTCCTTAATGGAGATGGCAAAATGTGTGTCTACTGAAGCTATCTGTGGTCTTTTGATCAAGATGAGATGATTTTGTCACCTGAAATTAAGAAAGGTCCTTTAGTGCCAGAGTTGAAGGTTTCAGACAGCAGGAAAACAATTGGGGCTTCAGCAATTTTAAAGCATAAATATTTCTTGTGTTATTTTTTTCTGGCTTAAAACCATTCCATATTATTACCAGGCTCTCTCTGCTCATCTCTCATCCATTTCAATTTATTGAATGCAAAAGATTTCATGACCCCAAATCACATTTCACATAATTTTTTTTGCATTTTAATATCTTTCCCAAATCAAATGTTAAAGTTTCAATTAGTTTTTCTTTTTTTTTTTTAAAATTTTTTTTAAATGTTTATTCATTTTAGAGACAGAGCATGAATGGGGGAAGGTCAGAGAGAGAGGGAGACACAGAATCCGAAACAGGCTCCAGGCTCTGAGCTGTCAGCACAGAGCCCGACGCGGGGCTCGAACTCACGGACCTCCAGATCATGACCTGAGCCGAAGTTGGTCACCCAACCGACTGAGCCACCCAGGCGCTCCTCAATTAGTTTTTCTAATGTAATAAAGTTATAGTCGCCTATACTCTAATGAGTATTAAATTACTTTCTACCCTAACATGTTTTGTCACTTACAGTAATATCATGTTCTATGATTTAGGGCACACTATAATTTTGTGCAATAATTTCTGTGATTACTGCCATTGCACTTAGTCCCTGACAAAAAATGAAGTTTTTCCTCTTAATGTCTTTATATTTTTCCATGTTCAATAAATCCAATCAATCAATCAATATTTTTTTAAAAAGGGGATGCCTGGGTGGCTCAGTTGGTTAAGCATCCAACTTTGGCTCAGGTCATGATCTCACTGTTCATGAGTTTGAGCCCTGCATCAGGCTCTGCACTCTCAGCACTGAGCCTGCTTCAGATCCTCTGTCTCTCTGCCCCTCCCTCGCTCTTGCATTGTCTCTCTCTCAAAAATAAATAAATAAACATCAAAAATAAATAAATAAATCCAATCAAAATGTGGAAAATCATTCAATGCATCTACTCTCATTAAGAGTACTGAATTTTCATTCAAAAGTGTTAGAATATAAAATAAATACATAACCAAATGGCAAACTTTACAACAAAGTTTATACAAAACAATTTTTTTAATGTTTATATATTTATTTTGAAAAGGGGGTGCAGAGAAGGAGAGAGAGAATTCCAAGCAGGCTCCGTACTGTCAGTGCAGAGCCCAACATAGAGCTCAGTCTCATGAACCACAAGATTATGATCTGAGCCAAAATCAAATGTTGGATGCTTAACTGACTGAGCCACCCAGGCACTCTTAAAGTAAATTTAAAATGTGACTGTATTTAACTACAACTACAAAATAATGTGGAAATATTATAGATGGCATAATATTAAAAAACAAAATGAGGTAGCTGTGAGAGTGTGGTATGATATTAAGTACCAATGTCACTGTAATGAGGCTTCCTTGGTTTGATCCCTCTCTACAACTTCCCCATACCTAAATTCCCCTTGTCTGTAAAAGGAGAATAATTTTAGTTTCTAGCTCACAAATTTGTGAGTATTAAATATTAGGCTATGCGAAGCATTAATAACATTGGCTCATGCAGGTGCTCTGGTAAGATGCAAATCAAACTTGGTAAATCTCTCCACAAGAAAATACATTACAGACGTGGATTTTTTGGAGGAATAACTGGACATGGAGATTTGGGGATTTCTGTTTCCATGAAAAATGTAGCCCACAACTCATGTTTTTACAGAAAAGCTCTGCGTGTGCATTTTGATGTCAAATTCTTGGAAAATGACAGAATGGCCTTCGCGGATTTGAAATTTGCAATGATCTTCCTGTTCCAGATAGTCGTTGGAGTTTGGGGAAATTTCTCGCTCTTATATCATTCTGTGACCCTTGCCTTCAGTGGATGCAAACCAAGGTCAACTGATTTAATTCTCAGGCACCTGACTGTAGCCAACTCCTTGGTCCTTCTCTCCAGAGGAATCCCAAGGACAATGGCAGCTTTTGGGTTAAGGCATTTCCTCAATTATTTTGGATGCAAACTTGTTTTATACATTCACAGAGTGGCCCGGGGTGTGACCATTGGCACCATCTGTCTCCTGAGTGTCTTCCAGGCCATCACCATCAGCCCCAGAAAGTCCAGGTGGGCGGAGCTTAAAGCCAAAGCCCTGAAGTACATCGGGTCCTTCAATACCCTCTGCTGGGTCCTCCACATGCTGGTAAATTTTATTTTTCCAGTGTTTGCGACTGGCAGATGGAGTAACAAAACCATCACAATGATGTTCTGTCCTTCTCCGCTTCACGACAAAGTCTCAGACTCCACGTATACAGCATTGATAGCCTTTCATGATGTTTTATGTTTGGGGCTCATGTCCTGGGCCAGTGGCTCAATGGTGTTCATCCTGAACAGGCACAGGCAGCGGGTCCAACACATTCATAGGACCAAGGCCTCCCCAAGATCCTCCCCCGAGACCAGAGGCATCCACACCGTCCTTGTTCTGGTAAGCGCCTTTGTATCTTTTTACACCCTCTCCTTCGTGTTTTATGTTTATCTGGCTCTTTGTGATAATCCCAATTGGTGGGTGGTGACCACCTCCATACTAATCACCACAGGATTCCCGACCGTCACGCCCTTTGTTCTCATGAGCCGTAATCCCACTGTGTACAGGCTCTGCTCTTTCTGCTGTGGAAGAAAGACAGAATTCCCTGATCTCATCAGAAAAATATAAAATGGTTTGTTTGGGGCTGTGTTTAGTCATTGATGAAATCCTCTCACCCAAACCCTCAAGCACAATTATAAACCAGTGTCATCGTAGCTAGACTAGTAAATAAGACAGACTGTGACTCTGTCCTAATAATAAGAAGTAAATGTTAGTAGTGGTAGTAAATAAAGTGTTATGTACTTACTTACATAAGTGCGGTTCATCGAAAACTGCTGTGGAGAAATTCAGAGTCCGTGCAATGATAAAATAGTCGTGAAGGTATGTGAGATACTGAAAATGTTTTTGAGTGTCAGTTTCAATCTGATGTATTAAATTTTCCTAAAACTTAACTGGGCATGGAATTGTAAGGACAGTTCCCTAAAAAAGGAATTGCATGTGGGGTGATCCATCCAGAAGGAAGAGAGGCCTGGATGTTAATGCCAATGGCCGGGTGTGAAGCAGGAGAAACGTTACATTTCAGCTCTTGCAGAAATTAAAAGCCTTGTTTTAAATTCTGTCCCTCTCCTCCTAAGGTACATGGTGGTTTGAAACACAGTCGTGGTTATGGTGTAGATTAGCATATGAAAATGTTTTCAGGTAAACAGTGGAAGAATGAGCAATAGGGTCACTAAGAAGAGACAGAAAGATGTTAACGGCTGAAGTTTAAAAGAACGGCAGGTGGGAAGCAACAATTAAATAGAGATTTGGTATATAGGGAAAATAAAGGCATTGCTAGGGTCTGTAGAAGGAAGATTGCCCTGTAAAACCTTGATGCCAATTGGCTGTGTTGACAAGAAAAAGGTTTCAAGATGGACTCCTGAACTTTCAACCTGAGGAAACACATTTGTGGAGGAATTTTCTATTAAGCTTGAAGAAATAGAGGAGGCAAAAGATATGAGTCTGGTTAAGGATGAATTTTGTTTTTGAAATCACAAAGGGCATTAAAATACCTTCAAGGAAAAAATGGCTATGGTCTCAAACATGGGAAATATTGTAATGTAGCTATCTGTAATTATAAGCTGCAAAGTTTTAAAGTAAATGTTCTATTTTAAAATAATTTTAGGGGTGCCTGGGTGGCTCAGTCAGTTAAGCGTCCAACTTTGGCTCAGGTCATGATCTCATGGTCCGTGAGTTGGAGGTCTGTGAGTTCGAGCCCTGCGTCAAGCTCTGTGCTGACAGCTCAGAGCCTGGAGCCTGTTTCAGATTCTGTGTCTCCTTCTCTCTCTGATCCTCCCCTGTTCATGCTCTGTCTCTCTGTCTCCAAAATAAATAAACGTTAAAAAAATTTTTTTTTTATAATTTTACATTTGTAGGGGCTTGGCTGGCTTAGTTGGTAGAGCGTGTGCCTCTTGATCTTGGGGTCATGAGCTCAAGCCCCATGCTGGGCACAGAGCTTACTCTAAAAAAAAAAAAAAGTATTTATTTATTTATTTATTTATTTTCACTAAAAAAGTTTTTTAGGTTCATTTATTTTTGAAAGAGAGAGAGAGAGAGAGAGAGGGAGAGAACAGTGCCTGAGTGGGGGAGGGGCAGAGAGAGGGAGACACAGAATCCAAAGCAGGCTCCAGGCTCTGAGCTGTCAGCACAGAACCCGATGCGGGGCTCGAATTCATGAACAATGAGATCATGACCCAAGACGAAGTCAGACACTTAACTGACTGAACCACCCAGGGCCCCCCTAATTTATTTATTTATTTACTTTTAGATTTGCAGAAAAGTTGTGAAGATAATACAGAGATGTCTCAAATGCCTTCTATCCAGTCTCCTGTAATGTTACCATTGGATGTTACCGTGGTGCATTTGGTCTTTTTTCTCTTCCAAGGTCCAGTGTGGAATATCACAGTAGACTTTGTCATTGTGTCTCCCCAGTCTTCTCTATGACACTCTCTGAGTCTTTCCTTGGTTTTCAGGACCTTGACAGGTGTGAGAAATCCTGGCAAGGCACTATTTTTTAATATATAGTTTATTTGTTTATTTTGAGAGGGAGAGGGAGGGCATGTGCGCATGAGCAGGGGAGGGGCAGAGAGAGAAGGAGAGAGAGAAAATCCTTTTTCTTTTTTTAAACATTTTTTAACATTTATTTATTTTTGAGAGACAGATTATGAGCAGGAGAGAGGCAGAGAAAGAGGGAGACACAGAATTTGAAGCAGGCTCCAGGCTCTGAGCTGTCAGCACAGAGCCCAATGCAAGGTTCCAACCCACGAAATGTGAGATCATGACCTGAGCCGAGGTTGGACACTTAACCGACTGAGCCACCCAGGCGCCCCAGGAGAGAGAGAATCCTAAGCAGACTGTGCACTATCAATGTAGAGCCTAACTCAGGGCTTGAACTCATGGAGCCCTCACAAATGGTGAGATCATGACCTGAGCTGAAGTCAAGAATCAGATGCTTAACTGACAGGCACCCCATGAATCTATTGTTTTCTTTTTAGAATTTTTTAATTTTTAAAAATTAATTTTAATGTTTATTTATTTTTTAGAGAGAGAGAGAGACAGAGTGGGAGCAGGGGAGGGGGAGAGAGAGAGGGTGACACAGAATCTGAAGCAGGCTCCAGGCTCCGAGCTGTCAGCACAGAGCCCAATGTGGGGCTCGAAACCATGAACCATGAGATCATGACCTGAGCTGAATTCGGACACCTAACCAACTGAGCCACCCAGGCACCCCTCTGTTTTTTTGTTTTTTGTTTTTTAAATGGGGAGTGTGTGGCTTGCAGATTTCAAAAATGGATATTTCTAATTTTGGAAATATTTTCATATACTTCTCTTTACATTATGAAACTGATGCAAAGTATCAAGGATTCTACACTTTTAACGTTTTTTTTTTTTATTTATTTTTGGGACAGAGAGAGACAGAGCATGAACGGGGGAGGGGCAGAGAGAGAGGGAGACACAGAATCGGAAACAGGCTCCAGGCTCCGAGCCATCAGCCCAGAGCCTGACGTGGGGCTCGAACCCACAGACCGCGAGATCGTGACCTGGCTGAAGTCGGACGCTTAACCGACTGCGCCACCCAGGCGCCCCAAGGATTCTACACTTTTAAAAGCAGTAGGGTTAATTTGACCTTATAGATATTGAACTTTGTGCTACAAAATAAAGATATTTTCAGCTCACATGAGCACCAAAATACCTACCATATATTAGATCACAAGGGAGAAAATATATACATATATACTATGTTAGTATATATATGTTTTTGTGTATATGTATATATAAATATATATATACATGGTATTCATATAAATGTAATCATGTGTATATACACACGTATATACATACACACATATACGTATGCATATAATTGTTTCCTATCACTCAATAGTATTGCAGTATTATTCATTAAGGAATTTAAAAATAATACTGATTTCAATAATGGCAAAATGCTTTCATCTTAAAATCTATGCTAATTGTTTCACTGTTTAAAATTATGTAGAACCTATTTTCCATTTCTCTAGTTTAATTCTTATAATTTATATCCATGAAAAAAATCTAATTGCATATAATTTTTAAAAAGTTTAGGGGCACCTGGGTGGCTCAGTCGGTTAAGCGGCCGACTTCGGCTCAGGTCATGATCTCGCAGTTTGTGAGTTCGAGCCCCGCGTTGGGGTCTGTGCTGACAACTCAGATCCTGGAGCCTGTTTCAGATTCTGTGTCTCCCTCTCTCTGACCCTCCCCCATTCATGCTCTGTCTCTCTCTGTCTCAAAAATAAATAAACGTTAAAAAAAAATTAAAAAAAAAGTTTGACTTTAACAGGAGCAATTCCTGTGTTTCATATGGTAATGGATATACATATGTAGGTTTAGAATTACCTTCTTATTGTGTGCTTTACATTGAATCTAGTCTATTGTCTTGTTTTTCTATCTTTTTTAAAAAATTTATTTATTTTTGAGAGAGAGAGAGAGAGAGACAGAGAGAGACAGAGAGTGAGTGGGGGAGGGACAGAGAGAGAGGGAGACACAGAATCCAAAGCAGGCTCCAGGCTCCAACACAGGGCTTGAACTCACAAGTTGTGAGATCATGACCTGAGCCAACGTTGGACGCTTAACAGACTCAGCTGCCTAGGTGCCCCGTCTTGTTTTTCTATCTTAACTCTTCTACATTGATTTCTTTCTTTTTTTAAGATTTTATTTTTAAGTAATTTCTACATCCAACCTGGGACTTGAACTCACAACTCTGAGATCAAGAGTCACGTGCTCCACCTACTAAGTCACACAGGTACTTCTCCCAGACCCGTTTTTTAGAATTTGTGATACCTTTTAAAAAACAAAGACATGCGCACAGGTCCTAAGTACGCAGCAAATATAAGAAATTCCAGAATCTGCATATGCTTCTGTATGTAACTCCCAGATAAAGATACAGAAAATTGTTAACACTCAGAAGTCCCTGGTTCTCCTTCTCAGTCACCACCCCAAGGGTGAACACTATTCTAGCCTCTAAAAACACAGATCAGTTTCTCCTGTGTTTCATTTTATATAAATGGTATGGTACAGCATGAACTCTTTTCTATTTATCTTTTTTTATTCAATATGGTGTTTGTGAATTTATCTATACCATTGCATGAACCTTACATTGCCATTATTGTGTAGTGTTCCATTGTGTGAACATTAAACTATTGATTTAATTATTCTGTGGGGTGCCTGGGTGGCTCAGTGGGTTGAGCATCTGACTTTGGCTCAGGTCATGATCTTGCAGTTTGTGAGTTTGAGCCCCACATCAGCCTCTGGTCTGACGGTTCAGAGCTTGCTTTGGATCCTCTGTCCCTCTCACCCTGCCCCTCCCTGGCTTGCGCTCTCCCAAAAATAAATAAATATTAAAAAAGTAATTATTCTACCGTTTATGGGCAAGTGAGTTGTTTTCAGCTTGTGGCTGTTAGAAATAGCGCTGGTATGTAAATCCTAGAACTTGTGTTTTGGTGAGACATTGATACACGTATGAATCTATATTCAGTACATAGTAGTAGGAATAGTAGTGAAATCTTTGGGTCATAGATTTTCATCTTTTCATTTCTCTTAGACACTGCCAAATATTTGTGGACCAGGATTCCAATCAAATGGGACACTGTGGACTGAACCAAGCCTTGGGGGCTTGGGTTCTGGGTGAAACAATTTGCTAACTCAAGTTCGCCTTCCCTGAACTAGGAAGCCAATTAGAATGAGAGCTTGATGCAGAGGGAGGAGCTCAGAACTGAGAGAATTTATCTACGGCCCTCGAAAATGGTCAGGAAGAGAGAGAGGTCAGAGGGTTCGCAGGGACCCATGCCTGTGTTTCTCATTGTCCCCAAAGCTGTCAGAACTTTCCTATGGTCCTATTACTGCCATCTGTACTGTTAAAAAACAAAATTCAGGGGCACCTGGGTGACTCAGTTGGTTTAAGCTTCTCTCTCTCTTTTTTTCATGTTTATTTGTTTTTGAGATGGCACACGAGTGGGGGAGGGGCAGAGAGAGGGAGACACAATCCGAAGCAGGCTCCAGGCTCCGAGCTGTCAGCACAGAGCCCAATGTGAGGCTGGAACCCATAAACCATGACATCATGACCTGAGCTGAAGTCAGACGCTTAACTGACTGAGCCACCCAGGCGCCCCGTGTCTGACTCTTGATTTCGGCTCAAGTCATGATCTCACGGTTCATGAGTTCAAGCCCTGCATCGGGCTCTGTGCTGGCAGCATGGGGCCTGCTTGGGATTTGCTCTCTCCCCTGCCCCTCTCTTTCTGTCCTTCCCTTGCTCGTGCGTGTGCACACGCGCTCTCTCTCTCAAAATTAATTTAAAAAAACCACAATTCAACCATTCAAACACAATTTAAAAGATATTATTTTATGGTACGTGAATTGGGCATCATCACCCAGCAAATAGAAAGGAGCGCTGAGGAGCTGTACAAAATAAAAGACTTCTAGGCAGGAGAGAGCAGGACAAGGAAGTTGTACAAACACAGAGTGGATTGGTGTGGCAAGGCCACCTTTCTTTAAGTAACGGTAGGGCACTTCACTAGTGCCGAACAAGTGATTCCACACTGACGGGTTTCAGATCCCATTGCTGGGAGAGGCTGAAACTGCAATTAAGTTAGGGATTAAGTCTTGGTTTGGGAATGTGGGGCTGAGCATAAGTGACCCCAGTTTGGTCCTCTTGTCTCTTTTTTCACAACAGGTACCCATGTCACCATCTTGTTCTCTGTGATGCTGCAGAGGGAGGGGACATTAGGTACAGGGGGGTCTGGAAGCACCAAGTCTGCAGGTTACTTTCATGGATGGAGCAAAGCCCGTGGTCCTGATTACTCTCTAGACACGAGGAGCTGTAAGATAAAGAAGGCAGCAGGGATCTTAGGGTGAAGAGCCAAAGGAGAATGAAATCTCCCTAGCATCCTGGGCAGACCCTGTGGTAGCCTCACACAGTCCCTTGAATCCCTCCCAAATACTTGCCCAAGGGAAAGTGTAATATTGCTGCAGGACCTGACTCTCTGCATTAAAATACGTCGCACTCCCTTAGAAAAAAATAACTCAAATTCGAGTGATCGGGTTTGGGAAGGAAGCTCCCATAACAGTATAGACAGAATCCTTTGGATGCATTCAACATCCTGTTACTGTTCCTGCTTTAGAATTATAGTAGACATTGATGGGTTGCACTATATATTTCCCTGTCTTACAAGTTTTAGAGGGAAGTATTCTCATTAGAGAGACGTGCAAGGAGAGAAGTGTTGGTAAGACCAAATCTTCTGCCACATGCCAGTGATGGACACAGCAGAATTTAGCATGGGTGCCTCCATCCTTTGAGAGGCAAATTTTTCACTGTTTAGATGATCTTCTCTTTGTTGGTAGTTCTGGAGGTTCAGTCAATACCCTGTCTAGGATGTTATGACATCTCTGCCAGTAGAGTAGCCAGTAAAACATGGCAAAATTGAAAGTCTTGGTTACCAATTAAAGGTTATTGGGACTAAGTAAAAACCTACAGTGTTTGAACCTTCCAGCAGTAAAGGAAAAATCTATTTTCTCTTTGGTACCCTGCTCTGGTCTGAATATTTGTGTCCCACCTGATTTTATATGGTAAAACCTAACTCCCACCTTGATGACATGAAGAGGTGAAGCCTTTAGGAGGTGACTAGGTCATGAGGGCAGAGACCTCATGAGTGGCGTTAGTACCCTTATAAAAATGGCCTAGGGAAGCTCCCTTGCCCCTCCATCATTTGAGTACCTAGCCAGAAAATTCTGTCTATAAACCAGAAAATGGGTTCTCACCAGACACTGAATCTGCCGGTGTCTTGATCTCGGACTTCCCGGCCTCTACCCCTATGACAAAAAAAAAAAAAAAGGTCTGTTGTTGATAAACTACCCAGTCTCTGGCATTCCGTTTTAGCAGCTGAAATAGACTAAGACAAAAATTGGTAATGAGAATTGGGGTACACCTGTGAAACATCCCTAAACCTGTGGCATGGGAACAGCATGATGGATGGGGGCTGGAAGACTGTGGGAGAGCAGGGTAGAAAAAGCCTGCATCAGCACAAAAGGACCAGGAAGGGCGATTCTGGTGACAGCTCAAAAGAGAAGGGGAGACTGTAGAGGGGACCTTAGTCTTCTTGAGAACACCTCAGTGGAAATACAGACAGCAGAGGCAGTTCTGGCGGGGTCCCAGACAGACATGAGGAATGCTTTATTGGAAGCTGGAGGAGAGGTGTTGCTGTTACAGTACGGAAAGCACTTGGCTGAATTGTGTTCCTGTCTTGGTGTTTTGTACAGGGTAGACCTTGCGAGCGATGGAATTGGATCTTTGGCCGAGGAAAGGTGTAAGCAAAGTGTCAAAACAATAGTCTGTTTCCTCCTGGCTGCTTCTAATAGAACGGGAGAAGAGAGAAATGATGTAAATATGGAATTGTCAATCCAGTCTTGGGGAAAGCAGTTTGCCCCATGTCCTCCCTTCTTTTATGGGTCCAAGAAGAGTTATTTTTAATCTGTTCAGTTTTTTACCTTTGTTAGAATGAAATGGTAACTTTCAAGATCCTTATATGTGGAACTGGAAACCACAAATCCCCATTCTAAAGCCTGTCAAATTTGCAATTAGGTGGCATTAAGTATACTCACATTTTTTTAAAAAAAAAATTTAATGTTTATTTTTATTTTTGAGAGAGAGAGAGAGAAACAGAGACAGAGTGCAAGCAGGGGAGGGGCAGAGAGAAAGGGAGACAAAGAATCCGAAGCACGCTCCAGGCTCTGAGCTGTCAGCACAGAGCCCAACGTGAGGCTTGAACTCACAAACAGTGAGATCATGACCTGGGCTAAAGTTGGCCGCTTAACTGACTGAGCCACCCAGGTGCGGAGACAACAGACCCAGAATAGCCAACGCAGTATGGAAGGAGAAGAACAAAGTTGGAGGCCTGACACCATGTGGCTTCAAGACTTATAAAGCTGGAGTAATCAACACAAGGCTATGTTAGTGGAAGAACAACCTGGTAGAGGAATGCACTTATTGTGATGAGTACCCAGGGATGTATGGAAGTGTTGAATATTGTATACCTGAAACCAACATATCACTGTATGTTAACTAACCGGAACTAAAATAAAAACTTAAAAAAGAATAGACCGATAGATCAATGGAACAGAATAGAGAACCTAGAAAGAGACCCCTCGTAAATGCAGTCAACTCATCTTTCACAATGAAGCAAAGAAAATACCAGTGGAGGAAAGATGGTCTTTTGAGCAAATGGTATTGAAAGAACTGAATATCTGCGTGAAGGAAAATGAATCTAGAAACTGACCTTACACCCTTCACAAAAACGAATTCAACAGGGCACCTGGGTGGTTCAGTTGGTTAAGCATCGGACTCTTGGTTTCAGCTCAGGTCATGATCTTACAGTTTGTGAGTTCGAGCCCCGTGTCCTGCTGGCTCCAAGCACTGACAGCTTGGAGGCTGCTTAGGATTCTCTCTCCCTCCCCCTCTGCCCCTCCCCTACTTGCTCTCTCTCTTTCTTTCTCAAAATAAATAAACAACAACAACAATAGCAAAACCAAAATTAACTCAAAATGGACACAGACCTAAATGTAGAGTGAAAAATAACAAAACTCTGCATACATAACTGGAGAAAACCTTGATAACCTTGGATATATAATGAATGCTTTTTATTTTTTTTATTTATTTTTTTTTTAATTTTTTTAATGTTTATTTATTTTTAAGAGAGAGTGAGACAGAGTGTGAGCAGGGGAGGGCCAGAGAGAGAGGAAGACACAGAATCCGAAACAGGCTCCAGGCTCTGAGCTGTCAGCCCAGAGCCCGATGCGGGGCCTGAACTCACAGAGTGCGAGATCGTGACCTGAGCCGAAGTCAGACGCTTAACCAACTGAGCCACCCAGGCGCCCCTATAATGAATGCTTTTTAAGTAAAACACTAGAGACAATGCATGAATGAAATTATTTATTAATATTTATTTATTTTTGGGAGAGCACAAGTGGGGGAGGGAGAGAGAGAGGGGAACAGAGGATCCAAAGCAGGCTCTGCACTGACAGTCTGACAGCAGCCAGCTCGATGTGGGGCTCGAACTCACAAACTGTGAGATCATGACCTGAGCGGAAGACAGACGCTCAACCGACTGAACTACCGAGGCACCCCAATTTATAAGCTAAACTTCATTAAAACTAAACATTTCTGGGGCACCTGGGTAGCTCATTCAGTTGAGTGTCTGACTCTTGGTTTTGGCTCAGGTCATGATCTCGAGGTTCATGAGGTCGAGACACTTCAGGTTCTGTGTTGACAGCATAGAGACTGCTTGGGATTCTCAGTCTCTCTCTGTCTCTCTGCCCCGCCTCTGCTCTCTTTCTCTCAAAATAAATAAAAAAAAATTTAAAAAATAAATATCTTGGGATATACTATGAGGTACTCATAAATCACCTCATTTAATCTGGAAACTCCCATTTCTTCTCAGTTAAACCTTGCTTGTAGTTTGCTTTGGCTAATAAAGGATGCCTTCTCTGTTGGCCAGACATACTGGCTTTTGCAAGTGAAGGGTTTTTTTGTTTTGTTTTTTTTAATGTATATTTGTTTTTGAGAAAGAGACAGAGCATGAGTGGCAGAGGGGCAGAGAGAGAGGGAGACACAGAATCCGAAGAAGGCTCCAGGCTCTGAGCTGTCAACATAGAGCCTGACATGGGGCTCCAACCCACAAACCGTGAGATCATGACCTGAGCTGGAGTCAGACGCTTAACCGACTGAGCCACCCAGGTGCTCCATCCCACAAGTGAAGGTTTTAATCAGGTCTTGGTCTTTAATCAGGTCTAAGTTTCCGTTGTATTCCGCACTCATTTCAGAGACCTCCTCTTCTTTATCACTTCTCCTTTGCTGCAGAAAACAAAAACAAAAATTGTATAATTAATATAAGCTCTACTGTCTTAAAACTGTAAAATATAGCTTAGCACAAAGGATAAATGAAACAAAAACTTTCAAAGAAACACAAGACTCAGAAACAATAGCTGTTTTAGTTCTATCAATGTGTGTCTCCAGAGTGTGTTTATTAGACCAAAAAAAAAAAAAATCACCATCCAGAAATAGATGTATAAGTTTCAAGCAATTAAAAATATTTCTTTACTTTTGGGAATGCAAGCTGGTGCAGCCACTCTGGAAAACAGTATGGGGGTTCCTCAAAAAACTAAAATAGAACTACCCTACGACGCAGCAATTGCACTACTAAGCATTTATCCACAGGATACAGGTGTGCTGTTTCGTAGGGACACATGCACCCCCATGTTTACAGCAGCACTATCAACAATAGCCAGAGTATGGAAAGAGCCCAAATGTCCATCGATGGATGAATGGATAAAGAAGGTGTGGCATATATATACAACAGAGTATTACTGGGCAATCAAAAAGAATGAAATCTTGCCATTTGCAAGTATGTGGATGGAACTGGAGGGTATTATGCTAAGTGAAATTAGTCAGAGAAAGACAAAAATCATATGGCTTCACTCATATGAGGACTTTAAGAGACAAAAAAGATGAATATAAGGGAAAGAAAACAAAAATAATATAAAAACAGGGAGGGGGACAAAACAGAAGAGACTCATAAATATGGAGAACAAACTGAGGGTTACGAGAGGGGTTGTGGGTGGGGGAATGGGCTAAATGGGGAAGGGGCACTAAGGAATCTACTCCTGAAATCATTGTTGCACTATATGCTAACTAATTTGGATGTAAATTTTAAAAAATAAAAAATAAAATTAAAAAAAATTCTTTATTTCAATGACAATGAAAATTTTTGACACCATCCCTTTTTAATATATTTTAAATTTTTTAATTAATTTATTTTTTAAAAGGTTTATTTATTTATTTGGAGAGGGAGAGAGTGCACAAGCAGGGGAAGGGCAGAGAGAAAGTGGGAGAGAGAGAGAATCCCAATCAGGCTCTGAGCTCCACACTGGGCCTGATGTGGGGCTCAGTCTCATGATAGTGAGATCATGACCTCAGCCAAAATCAAAAGTTGGACACTTAACCAAGTAAGCCACATAGGCCCATATATATTTTTTAATTTTTGAAGAATATTTTATTTTTTATGTCATCTCTACCCCCAATGTGGGGCTGGAAGTCACGATCTCCAGATCAAGAATTGCATGCTCTACCAAGTGAGACAGCCAGCTATTTTTAATCTTTAAAAATTTAACTTTTAGTGTCTTTTATCTCTTTTTAATTGATAAATTCTGTATTGGTACCTTCTTAAATTTTTTCCAATACTTTACTCAGTTTCAAAACCTGTTACGAACATTATTTTAGGGTCGTCCTCTATAGTTGTATGCTCCACTTAGACAAATTCAAGGTCAGATAATCTGGGGTAATGCTCAGGTTCTACAATTACTGACAGTTTGCCAAGATATTCTTTTGAGTCATGAAGAATAATACCACTATTGCTCTCATAGATCATTTTTGTGGTTTTATGGCTTAATTTATGAAAAGCTGTTAGAACGATATCTAGTACATAGTACATGTTCAAGAAGGATTGTTGTTTCCATTCTTGATATTAGAACTTGTAATTTCCAGGACATCTGACTGGCTCAGTTGGTAGAGTGTGCGACTCTTCAGCTCAGGGTTGTGAGTTCAAGCTCCATGTTGGGCGTGGAGCCTACTTTAAAAGAAAAAAAAAGGGGGGACACCTGGGTGGCTCGGTTGAGTGGTCTGACTTCAGCTCACGTCATGATCTTGCATTTGTGGGTTCCAGCCCTTGTTGGGCTCAGTGCTGACAGGTCAGAACCTGGAGCCTGCTTTGAAGTCTGTGTTTTCCTCTCTCTCTGCCTGTACCCCTGCTCACGCTGTCTCTCAAAAAATAAAATAAAAACGTTAAAAAAAAGAACTTTTAATTTTCACAGTACCCTTTCACTTGAAAGTCATCCATGATTCTCTGATCTCTTTGTTATTCAAAAGTGTGGCTCTTGGACCAGAAGTAGAAATGTGGAGGGGCACCTGGTTGCCTCAGTGGAGCATGTGACTCTTGGTCTCAGTGTGCTGAGTTCAAGCCCCATGTTGGGTGTAGAGATTACTTCAATAAGATTTAAAAAAATGTTAGGGGCGCCTGGGTGGCTCAGTTGGTTTGGCGTCCGACTTCGGCTCAGGTCACGATCTCACCGTTCGTGAGTTCAAGCCCCGCGTCGGGCTCTGTGCTGACAGCTCAGAGCCTGGAGCCTGCTTCGGATTCTGTGTCTCCCTCTCTCTCTGCTCCTACCCTGCTCATGCTCTGTCTCTCTCTGTCTCAAAAATAAATAAAAACATTAAAATTAAAAAAAAATACAAAAAAAAATGTGGAAACTCAGGAACCACCTCAAAATTTGTGAATCAGAATATAAGTATTAACAAGGTCTCCAGTTCGTTGTTATACGTATAACATTGGAGAAGTACACTTCTAACTCCTCATGACTTTCTCATGAATCATACACACTTTTCATGCACTCAAAATGTATATGTCTGTGTTGGTGCCTTAATTTTATAGTTTATGTTTCATAAAAATATAGTATCTACAGTATTTCTGTGGATCTTATATCACCTTTCCTCAGAGTTAGAAACTATAATAGAGAGTAATACTAAGTTAAATTCTCTTTTTTGTTTTTAAGTTTGTTTATTTTTTTATTTTATTTTTTAAAAAAAAATTTTTTTAACGTTTTATTTATTTTTGAGACAGAGAGAGACAGAGCATGAACGGGGGAGGGTCAGAGAGAGAGGGAGACACAGAATCGGAAGCAGGCTCCAGGCTCTGAGCCATCAGCCCAGAGCCCGACGCGGGGCTCGAACTCACGGACCGCGAGGTCGTGACCTGAGCCGAAGTTGGACGTTTAACCGACTGAGCCACCCAGGCGCCCCAAAGTTTGTTTATTTTTGAGAGGGAGAGAGAGAGAGTGCACACAAGGAAGGGAGAGAGAGAGAGAGAGCGAGAGAGAGAGAGAATCCCAAGCAGGCTCCACACCAGCAGTGCAGAGCCTGATTCAGGGCTCAAACCCGTGACATCATGACCTGAGCCAAAGTTGGCTGCTTAACTGACTGAGCGATCCAGGAGCCCCTATTGTTGTCCGCCTCTTAAAGTCCAGTGTTTTGTTTTGTTTTGTTTTGTTTTTTACTCACTAGTTTTTTACCTTTTTTTTTTTTTTTTTTTTTTTTAACTCATTAGTACTCAAAAGTGGAACTCAGGGTATGAAAATTTTAAATGTTCCTCTAACGTACTAAAGATGCTGTCAGAAAACAGTATTTTGGGGAATCACTTTTGAGAACCTTCTACAACATCCTCTCTTCTCTCCTGAGCAAAATACTGGATTGGAAACTGGAGAATCCCCAGCAAGAGTCATGAGAGTCATGTTTTGTTTTTGTTTGTTTGTTTGTTTCTTTGTTTTCTTAGAAACAGGACTTGCTGTCTCTAAGCCAGACCTGGTCATCTTTTTGGAGCAAAAGCAGAAGCCCTGGAATGGGAAGAGAAAGGAGACAGTAGCCACACACCCAGGTAGCTGGGCATGAATGAAGTGGATGATGGAGGTGAGGTCCAAGGTCAGGGAGAAAGCCCCACCTTAAAATGTGGTTTGGGCAGCTTTGCTTCAGTAACATGATTTTTGAGAACACTAAGTTCATGTCTCTTGCTGTCACAGAGGGACATCTGCCCAACACTTATCGTGCTTGTATATATAGTTTTTTTTTTTTTTAACATTTATTTATTTTTGAGACAGAGAGAATCAGAGCATGAACGGGGGAGGGGCAGAGAGAGAGGGAGACACAGAATCGGAAGCAGGCTCCAGGCTCCGAGCCATCAGCCCAGAGCCTGACGCGGGGCTCAAACTCACAGACCGCGAGATCGTGACCTGAGCCGAAGTCGGACACTTAACCGACTGAGCCACCCAGGGGCCCCTTGTATGTATAGTTTTTTAAGGATTCTCCTTCAGCTCTAGAGTTTTTCATCGCATCCACAGTGAGGACCAGGGTCTCCCTGTGGGCCATGAGAGATTACATGATCTGGCTGCTCTTTGTTGCTCCTGGGTGTCTGGGGGAAGTCTGCATATTTCTGAGGAACACTGTGCTAAGCCTTGTCTTATGTCCTTTTTCTCTTTCATGTTGGAAGTGTGTGAAGCGATATCGAGATAATATATTTATGTTGTATTCAGAATTTTGATGCTTAGATTTTCTTATTCTTGTTTTGCAATTCCCTAACAATGTGTTTCCTTGTTTTGTGGAAGGATCCCCAGCCTTAGAGAATTGCGCCTTAGGTTTTTACATACATATTAAGATTTTGGATCACCAATTTGGTATCCTTAAAGACAATGTGGGGATTAATTCAAATGTGTATCAGTCCTGTGTCTATTGCAAACAAAGCTATGTCTGTGTCTGCCTGTATAAGTATTATCCCTACTGTGTTTATGACTTATCTTGCTTATTTCTCTTCTTGGTTAATGGTCAAAGGTTGCTTTATTTATCCTGCTTAGGTGAGTAGTCATGAAAATTGTCTTTTTCTTTCTTTAAATGTTTATTTTTTTTTTAATTTAAAAAATTTTTGTTTATTTATGTATTTATTTATGAGAGAGAGAGAGAGAGAGAGAGAGTGCAAGCAGGGGTTGGCAATGAGAGAGAGGGAGACTTCGAATCCAAAGCGGGCTCTAGGCTCTGAGCTATTAGCACAGAGCTTGCTTGACACAGGGCTTGAACTCACCAACCATGAGATCATGACCCGAGCCGAACTTGGATGCTTCACCAACTGAGCCACCCAAGTGCCCCAAATGTTTATTTATTTTTGAGAGGGAGGGAGGGAGGGAAGGAGGGAGGGAGGGAGAGAGAGAGAGAGAGAGAGAGAGAGAGAGAACATGTATGTGAACAGGAGAGGGACTGAGGGAGGGGGAGAGAGAATTCCAAGCAAGCTCCATGCTGTCAGCACAGAGCCCAATGTCGGGCTCCATTCCCCTGAACCATGAGATCATGACCTGAGCTAAGAGTTGGATGCTTAACACACTGAGCCACCCAGGTGCCCGGAAACCCAAAACCTGTTAAACAACCACTTCCTGGGGTGCCTGGGTGGCTCAGTTGGCTAAGCATTCAACTTTAGCTCAGGTCATGGTCTCATGGTTCCTGAGTTCAAGCCCCACATTGGGCTTTCTGCAGTCAGCACAGAGGCCCCTTCAGATCCTCTGTTCCCAGTCTCTCTGCCCCTCCCCTGCTCACACTCTCTTTCTTAAAATAAACATTAAAAAACCAACCAACCAAGCAACCAACCAACCAACCAAACAAACAAACAAAACAATCACTTCTTCATTTCCCTCTACTCTAAGCCCCTGGCAAGTATCATTGTTATTTCTCTACCTATGAGGGTGACTATATATGATTATTCACATAAGTGGATTGCTATGGCATTTGTGTGTCTTTTTTTATTTTTATTTCTTTTTTATTTAAAAAAAAATTTTTTTTAACGTTTATTTATTTTTGAGACAGAGAGACAGAGCATGAACGGGGGAGGGTCAGAGAGAGAGGGAGACACAGAATCTGAAACAGGCTCCAGGCTCTGAGCTGTCAGCACAGAGCCTGATGCGGGGCTCGAACTCACAGACCGCGAGATCATGACCTGAGCCGAAGTCAGACGCTTAACCGACTGAGCCACCCAGGCGCCCGGCATTTGTGTGTCTTGATTGACTTTAGTCATATGCTTGAATTCCTTTCTCTTTAGTTTTCACATATCTATTCCAGGTCTTTTTTTTTTTTTTTAATTTTTTTTTTAACGTTTATTTATTTTTGAGACAGAGAGAGACAGAGCATGAACGGGGGAGGGTCACAGAGAGAAGGAGACACAGAATCTGAAACAGGCTCCAGGCTCTGAGCTGTCAGCACAGAGCCTGAAGTGGGGCTTGAACTCATGAACCGTGAGATCATGACCTGAGCCAAAGTCGGTCACTTAACTGACTGAGCCACCCAGGTGCCTCTCTAAATTTTTTTTTTTTAATGTTTATTTTTTTTTTTTTTATTTTTTTTTTATTTTTTATTTTTTTTAAATTTTTTTTTTCAACGTTTTTTATTTATTTTTGGGACAGAGAGAGACAGAGCATGAACGGGGGAGGGGCAGAGAGAGAGGGAGACACAGAATCAGAAACAGGCTCCAGGCTCCGAGTCATCAGCCCAGAGCCTGACGCGGGGCTCGAACTCACAGACCGCGAGATCGTGACCTGGCTGAAGTCGGACGCTTAACCGACTGCGCCACCCAGGCGCCCCTTAATGTTTATTTTTTGAGAGACAGAGAGAGAGAGACAGAGCATGAGCAGGGGAGGGGCAGAGAGAGAGGGAGACACAGAATCTGAAGCAGGCTCCAGGCTCTGAGCTGTCAGCACAGAGCCAGATGTGGGGCTTGAACTCACGAACTGTGAGATCATGACCTGAGCTGAAGTCGGACACTTACCCGACTGAGTCCCCCGGGCGCCCCCCATTCTAAAAGCACTAAATTTTGGGGACGCCCGGGTGGCTCAGTCGATTAAATGTCCAACTGCAGCCCAGGTCATGATCTCACGTTTCATGGGTTCCAGTCCCACATCAGGCTCTGTGCTGACAGCTCGGAGCCTGGAGCCTGCTTCGGATTCTGTGTCTCCCTCTCTGTCTCCCCCCTCCCCATTCCCACTCTGTCTCTCTCTCGCTCTCTCAAAAGTAAATAAACGTTAAAAAAAATGAAAAAAAAAATAAAAGCACTAAATTTTTACCCACCTCCCCATGTTTTATGTATATGACATCATACTTTACATCTTGGAGAAGTTTCCTAAAGATTCTGAGCTTAGTAAATAAACTTCCTTCCCTTACACCTTAGTTGCTCTTCAAACTGTTCCTACGATGCTGCTTCGGCAGGATTGTTTGTTGTTTTGCCCTCCGGCTGTCCCAGAGCCCAGCCTGCCAATTTTTAAAGTTCCCAGTGTTAAGCCCCGCTGACTGTAAAAACTTGTGATGTTATGCCCGTCTGGTTTTCAAAGCCAGACGTCAGGGGACTCATCTTCTCAGTGCAGGTCCGCTGTGTCTGGTGTGCCCGGTGTGGGGTCTGTTCCTCTCCTTCCTCTATGTGTGTGGTCTTCCTCCCTTTTGTTGTTGATCTGGCTGGCTAGTTTGGTTACCCACCGCCCAGGACTCCACCCTTCCTTACCCTTTCTTTTTTTTTTTTTTTTAATGTTTATTTATTTTTGAGAGAGAGTGTGAGTGTGAGCTGGGGGGGGGGGGGGGGGGGGGAAGAGGCTCAGAGAGAGAGAGGGAGACAGAATCCCAAGCAGTGCTCCAACCCACAAGCCATGAAATCATGTCCTGAGCTGATGTCAGATGCTTAGCCGACTGAGCCACCCAGGCACCTGCATTCCTACCTTTTTTGATGTGGCCTCCTCTCTACAATTAATTAATTGTAGAGTCTGCTGTAACAGTTTTAGGATTGTTTTCTGGATTATTGACACTGATGTGACTGTCATCTAGGTGTGTCTGTGGGATGAGGTGAGCCTAGGATTTTCCTCTGTCTTCCCATGTTCTCCATATATGGCCATTACTATGTTGATATGGTTTCCTTCCATTTCTAATTTGTGGAGTGTGTGTGTGTGTGTGGTTTTTTTTGTATCATTAAATGATGTCGAATATTGTCAAATTCCTTTTCTGTATTCATTGATATGATCACGTGGTTTTTTTTACCTTAATTCTGTTAAGTCTTAGATTTCTTAAAAAAATTTTTTTTAAATGTTTATTTATTTTTGAGAGAAAGAGAGAGAGGGAGAGATAGAGAGGGAGGTAAGGGCAGAGAGAGAGGGAGACACAGAATCTGAAGCAGGCTCCACGTGGGGTTCGAACTCATGAACCATGAGATCATGACCTGAGCTGAAGAAGGATGCTTAACTGACTAAGCCACCCAGGCGCCCCTTAAGTCTTAGATTTCTTAATGTCCCTACATCAACACACCCCTTGAATTCCAAAAAGAATTTCCACATGTTTGTGGTGTATAATTTCAAAATGTGCTTTTGAATTCAGTTTGTTATATATTTTTTGAGAACTTTTGCATCAATATCCATCATGAGTAGTAGTCTGTAATTTTCTTTGTAGTGTCTTTGTTTGGCTTTGATATCAACCGATACTAGCCTTATAAAATTACACTCCACTTCCGGAAGTCTTTGATGAGAGGTGACATCATTTACTTATTATTTATTGTTATTATTACTTACTGTTTGCTTGACTTATCTAGTGAATTCATCTGGCTCAGGACTTTTCTTTGTTGGAAGTTTTTTTTTTTAATTACTTTTTCAATCTTCCTAGTAGATATAGATCTGTTGTGATTTTTTGTTTGTTTTAATTTCGTCAAGACAGAGTCCAGGATAGGTTGTATCTTTCCAGAAATTTTTACATACTTTTTTAATATCCATTTGTTGACATATAATTGTTCATCTTCCCTCAAAATTATTTTATTTCTATGGCATCATTTATAGCGTGTCTGTTTTTACTTTTGATTTTAGGTGAGTCTTCTCTCATTTATTCTTAATCTAGATAAGGGTGTGTCAATTTTGATCTTAAAAAAAAAACTCTTTTGGGGCACCTGGGTGGCTCAGTCGGTTAAGTGGCCGACTTCGGCTCAGGTCATGATCTCGCGGTCCGTGGGTTCGAGCCCGTCAGGCTCTGTGCTGACAGCTCAGAGCCTGGAGCCTGTTTCAGATTCTGTGTCTCCCTCTCTCTGACCCTCCCTCGTTCATGCTCTGTCTCTCCCTGTCTCAAAAACAAATAAAACGTTAAAAAAAAAAAGATTTAAAAAAACAAACTCTTTTATTGCTATTTTGCTATTCTTGCCATACCCTGTTTTATTTTTTTTTCTGCTATATTTTAAAATTATGTTCTTCCTGCTAATTTTGGACTTAGATTGTTCTTATTTTTCTACTCCCTTGAGATAAAAGTTTATGTTGTTCACTTGAGATATCTTTTGATGTAAGCATATGTCATTTAATTTTTTAAACTTTTTATTAAATTTTTTTTTAATGTTTATTTTTGAGAGAGACAGAGTATGAGCGGGGCAGGGGCAGAGAGAAAGGGAGTCACAGAATCCAAAGCAGGCTCCAGGCTCTGAGCTGTCAGCACAGAGTCCGACGTGGGGCTCGAACTCACAGACTGTGAGATCATGACCTGAGCTGAAGTCAGACGCTGCACCGACTGAGCCACCCAGACACCCCATCATATGTTACTTCAAACTTCACCCTTATTATTACTTTCTCTGAATCCCATAAGTTTTGGTATATTGTGTTTCATTTCAAGCATCTCAACATATTTTTTGATTTCTTATTTATTTTTATTTCTTTCCTATTTTATTTATTTTTATTTCTTATTTATTTTTAGAGGGAGAGCGTGCACCTGGGCACATGTACATGAAGCAGGGGAGGGGCAGAGAGAGGAGGGGAGAGAGAACCTCAAGCTGGCTCCACACCCAGCACGATCCCTCCACCCTGGGATCATGACCTGAGCTGAAATCAAAAGTTAGGTGTTCAACTAATTGAGCCACCTAGGTGCCCCTCCTTTTTTTATTTCTTTTTTGACCCATTGATTGGGCAAGAATGTGTTGTTCAGGTTCCACATATTTGGGGAGTTTCTAGATTTCCATCTGCTCTTGATTTTTGGATTCATTCAACTGTGGCCATAAAAGAGAAGTATATGATTTCAATCTTCTTAAATGTGTTAATACTTGCTTTGTAGGCAGCTCTTTCTTTTTAAAAAAAAATTTTTTTTTTAACATTTATTTTTTGAGTGGCAGAGACAGAGTATGAGTGGGAGAGGGGCAGAGGGAGAGGCAGTCACAGATTCTGAAGCAGGCTCCAGGCTCCAAGCTGTCAGCACAGAACCCGATGTAGGGCTCAAACTCACAAACCTCGAGATGGTGACCTGAGCCAAAGTCGGATGCTGAACGAACCGACTGAGCCACCCAGATGCCCCTGTAGGCAGCTCTTTTCTGCCTTGGGGTCCTGTTCCCATGCTTTAATAAAATCACCTTTTTGCACCAAAAACAAACAAACAAACAAACAAACAAAAACTAACTTGTTTTGTGAACAAACAGGTTATCTATACTGGAGAATGTTGTTCCATGTCTGATTGAGGACATGATGTATTCTAGTGTAGTTTAGTGGCGTCCTCGGTTTATGTCTGTTATAGCTAATTGTTGTATATTACGGTTCAAGTCCTCTCCTTATTGAACTTCTTTTTTTTTCTGTCCAATAGAAATTGGGACAGTGACTTCTCCGACATGATGTGAGGGCTCAGAGCACAAAACGAACACGTCTTACGTGTGCATCCACTGGTGATCCAGAAATTAATTTTCATGGCGGGGGGGGGGGGGGATTTCCCTGTGCATCAAGGAATAACCTCAGACACTTTCCCTTGGTTCCTTAGTCACCTATGAACACCTTTTTGGTGGGAAGGAGCAAGTGTCCCATTTCTTCGGAGCTGAGTGACTCAGTCTCTCATGCCAACTAACAACCTAGAAATTGTCCCAAAGCCTGGGTAAAGAGAGCTGGCAGTTACAGTGAAGGCCAGTTTAAATCCCAAGCCAGTTAAAGAGGGTAGTAACCCCAAGCGGTTGTCTAGGGTCCCAGGTTCTAGCGTGGGAAACTGAGGAGTGAGACCCGGTGCGGGCTCCCAGGGCCCACCACTCCCCCTTTGGGTTCCCAAGGGGACTGCACACTATGGCGTGTCAGAGCAGGCCTAAGTAATTCAGAGCAGAGTGGGCAGCAGTAAGAACAGGTTCCCAGACCAGTTCTTCCAGTTCCCCTTCTTCCCTGGAGAATAGACACATTAAAGCCCGGAGACAGAAATTACATCGGCATTAAATCGACTCTCTTTCCCAAAGGAGGAATTTACCAGCCCCCCCAAAAGCCACACTGTGCCGCGAAGACTCAATTTTGGGGTATCGCCGTTCCTCAGACTGTCCCTTCGTGGTCGCCACGATGATGCAGGTAGGCTGGGTCCGAGGACCCGCGAAGGGGTCCCGCAGCACCAGCCAGAAGGATGTCTGGCTAAGCACAGGTTAGAAATCAAACCCGAGCCAGTAGGAGGTGAGACCAGAGTTTATTGAAGGTACGGAGAGAGCAGGTACAGACGGTATCTATAAGACTCAGAAAGGAAAGGAGAGAGAGAGAGACAGAGAGAGTCTTACCTTTGCTTGGGGCCTGGGAATTTTTTTGAGGATTGTGGTCTGGTTTACATGTCCTCTTTGGCAGCCGGGAACTGGTTCGAACAAACACAAGGGCACAGATGTCTAGCTTTGGCGGTCTCGAATATGCACGTGATGACTTCCTCTGGTCATTCTACCTGGTCCTTCCTTAGGTGTTATCCATTGTGCTGCAGGACTCCAAAGAAATCATTAGCTCCTTGCCCCCTACAAGGAGGACGTACACTATTTGAGTTACGAGGCACGCGTAAACTTGGGGGTGCAGGTCCTGGCAAAAATAGAATCAGGAAAAGGAGCAAAAAGCAGATTTTTATGGAGTCCTTCAGGTTTCCTATCTGAGCACTACTTTTTCTATGTCATTCACCAGACCTCTGTCCTGTGGCCACTCTAAGCAAAAATATATGCCTATACCACGAGTGGACACATGAGAACATCGCTGGTACTCTTTCGTAGCATCTGACACAATGGCCATCACCCATTGCCCTGTAACAAACTTATTACAAAGAGACCCTGTGATTTAGAGTATGCTTTACCCAG
This sequence comes from Panthera pardus, assembly GCF_024362965.1. Classification (NCBI taxonomy): domain Eukaryota; kingdom Metazoa; phylum Chordata; class Mammalia; order Carnivora; family Felidae; genus Panthera; species Panthera pardus. Next base: position 7,720,608 of record NW_026526743.1, read on the forward strand.
GTGCACAAGAATTTCATTATGTATGCAAATAATGGCTTATTTTTTTGGAGTGGGCAGGAAAAGCCATAGAACACTGCAATTATGTTATGATCTTATGGTAAAAATTATCGGTGTGGAAGAATAATATTCTTTTACCATTCATAATTATGCTAGCTGGTCAATAGATTTATTGTCTCTTTGACCATAAATCTGTGAGAAATAGACATGATAAAGAAAACTTGGGGCACCTGGGTGGCTCAGTGGTTTAAGCGTCCGACTTTGGCTCAGGTCATGATGTCGCAGTTTGTGAGTTCCAGCCCTGCATCTGGCTCTGTGCTGACAGCTCAGAGCCTGGAGCCTGCTTCAGATTCTGTGTCTCCTTCTCTCTCTGCCCCTCCCCCACTTGTGCCCTGTCTCCCTCTGTCTCTCAAAAATAAATAAATGTAAAAAAAAGGAAAAAGAAAACTAATGTCTGGGCCTTCAATTAGTAAGGGAATTCTCAAGAGAATTTGGGCTGGAGAAGTAGATTAGTGAAAAGTAACAAGATTTGTTTATACAGACTTCTCAGCTCTAAATTCTTTACCCCTGGTGATAAGAATGTCTCTATCTCTTGGAACTGGGAGGGCACCTTTCCCATAGGAGACTGATTTCTTGCTTTCTGGAGACTGATGTTGGGTGGGGCGGGGGGGGGGGGTGTCAGAATGTTGTTTTTGCATTTGCTGTTTCATATATCACTTTTAATTCAAAACAGTATGCCAAAGGAGTACATTTTAGGGCACCCTTGTCCCTTACACAAAGTTAGGAAGACAGAACTGCAATACCCACCCCCTAGGCAGGAAGATCAGAAGCCTAGAGAGCTCTCCCTCCAGGCCCCACTCAGATGCCTTCTCTTCTGAAGCTTTGTCTAGGCCTGGCCCCACCCTCATCTCTCCCCTTACTGAACAGATTAGAGGAGGTGAGAGTTTTTGGTTTGCAGTTCCTCCTGCATTATAAGCAGCAAGAGTTAGGGGTCCCCAGCAAGAGAAAGGGGAGTCTTTTTTTTTTTTTAAGTCCCAGCTATTTTCTGTGATCTGTGCCTCACAGGCTCTACCCGCTCTAGCATACTTCGTGCAAAACTTCCTAAGTGATGTCAGAATTACAGAGCAATGCAAAAACCTCGGTAGTTGAGGATCTTAAGGGAACAAAGGGAAGACGGAAAGTACCAGTCTCTAGCCTTACCATATCAGAGACGATAAATCAGTGGCACATATTTCCAGTGCTGTTTGAAAAGTGAGCAAGGACCTGTATTCCTTTCCTGAGATAAGGGGCCCAAGGCCCCGTTCACTTTGCACTGGGTCTGCAAGCATACTCACTCAGCTCATCACCCCTTCCCCTGGTCTGAGGGTTACCTGGGCTTCATTATAATGTTAAAGTCTCCGCCCTAGGAGACCAGGCTTCAGGAACCTAACATAGGATGCACGTATAGGCATGTTTTCTAAGCATACTTGTGCAACCTCTGCCTGCCTTTACATGGCATGACACAACTCCTCATTCTTCCTATTTATCCTAACCCTGAGTAAAAGGAACCCACTCACCCCTGCCCAGGGAGTCACTGCGTTGGGAGTTACTCCCAGTGATCTTTTTATTTGCTGCAAATAAAGTTTCCTCTGTGTGACACCTCCCCCTGGTGTAGGCTGTACTCTACTTGTGACTCACCGAGGAGCAAACTCCCCTTCATTTGGTTATAACAGCTCGGTTGTAGGTCCTCTACCGATACATGAGAGCAAAGAACTGTATGCTTTGGTGCCTAAATTTGTCTTTATTAGATTTTGTGCTTTGAGAGCCTACCCATTCAGCACCCTGTTTCCTCTTTCTGAACATCCTATAGTTTCTCAAGTCTTAGTTTTTTTTTTTTAATTTTTTAATGTTTATTTATTTTTGGGAGAGAGAGAGAGAGAGAGAGAGAGAGAGAGAGAGAGAGAGAAAGGGCCAGAGAGAGAGGAAGACACAGAATCTGAAGCAGGCTCCAGTCTCTGAGCTATGAGCACAGAGCCTGACGCAGGGCTTGAACCCATGAACTGCGAGATCGTGACCTGAGCTGAAGTCGGACGCTTAAACGACTGAGCCACCCAGGCGCCCCTCAAGTCTTAGTTTTAAATTATTATTATTATTTTTTTAAATGTCTTATTTATTTTTGAGAGAGAGAGAGAGAGAGAGAGACAGAGCATGAGTGGGAGAGGAGCAGAGAGAGAGGGAGACACAGAATCCGAAACAGGCTCCGGGCTCTGAGCTGACAGTGGGGCTCTGAGCCCGACGTGGGGCTTGAACTCACAAACTGTGAGATCATGACCTGAGCCGAAGCTGGACACTCAACCGACTGAGCCACCCAGGCACCCCTAAAATTATTTTTAAAAATATTTATTTTTGGGCACCTGGGTGGCTCAGTTGGTTGAGTGCCTGACTTCGGCTCAGGTCATGATCTCTCAGTCTGTGAGTTCGAGCCCTGTGTTGGGCTCTATGCTCTCAGCTCAGAGCCTGGAGCCTGCTGGGATCCTGTGTCTCTCTCTCTCTGCCCCTCCCCTGCTCATGCTCATGCTCATGCTCATGCTCTGTCTCTCTCTCAAAAATAAATAAACATTAAAAGAAACTTAAAAAATAATAAAATATTTATTTATTTTTGAGGGGGAAGGGGCAGAGAGACAGGGGGATAGTGATCCAAAGCAGGCTCTGTGCTGACAGCAGGATGCCTAAGGCAGGGCTGGAACTCATGAACTGCAAGAGCATGATCTGAGTCAGAGTTGGATGCTTAACCAACTGAGCCACCCAGGCGCCCCATTACTCAAGTTTTAAAACATGAATACAAATATACATTGTGAAATGATTATCACAATCAAGCTAATGAACATACCCCTCACCTCATATAGCTAAGATTTGTGTGTATGTGTGGTGAGAACACTTAAGATGTTCTCTCCTAGTGAATTTCGAGTGTACAATACACTATTAATTATAGCCACAATGATGTGTATTAGACTTGTAACTGACCTATTTAGCGTGGCTCCTAGCTCAGGAAATGGACGGGTAAGCCTGCCATGCAGGTGCACTGCCATGGCCAAGTGCTCTTTTCCAGGAAATCCCTACAGGGCTGGACAAATGTAAAGGGTGGCTCCTGGCTGGGTTTGCCAACAGTGTTGCTGAAATAACTCCCATCACCTCCTCACAAGAGAAGTTAATAACTCAAGAGACAAGGGATTGGGCAAAGAGAAAGGGAGAAATTTATTTGGGGGGAGAAGAGGCAGACGCAAGCCTTAACAACTGGCCTCTCTGCTAACAGGACGGACACCTAGTGTTTTATAGGGAGAGGGTCAGGGGGGCACTTGCGCGAGAACGGGCAGGGAGCACGTGGTCATGCGTGGGGGCTGGTATGTGCTCAGCGCCTGATCACGAGCAGCACAGGGGAGGAAGTCTTGTAGGCATTCTGTTGCCATCAGGGCTTTTCTGCCCCAGCCATTGGAATGTCCCGGTCATTTCAAAACATCTTCATCAGTGCCTTAAAGACTGTGCTATAAGAACAACGGGCTTCAGTTAGAGCACGAGTGAAATGGTCTTGTCTATTTTATGGTTGTATTAAACATTTTTTTTTAATGTTTTTTAAAATTTATTTTTGAGAGAGAGAGAGAGAGAGAACAAGCAGGGGAGGGGCAGAGAAAGAGGGGGACACAGAATTCAAAGCAGGCTCCAGGCTGTGAGCACAGAGCCCCACACGGGGCTGAAACTCACAAGTTGTGACATCACGGCCTGCGCCAAAGTCGGACGCTTAACGACCTGAGCCACCCGGGGGGCCCCTCTTTCTGGTGTTGCCTTTTGGGGTCTGCAATTGAGTAAGAGGGCTGCCTAGCTGAACTCCAATAATTATTTATCCTGCCTGAGTACCATTTGATTAGCGTCTCAATATTTCTTCCGCCCTCAGCGCCTGATAACAAACATGCTAATCTTCACATTTATGATTTTAACTTTTTATGGGTTCCACATATACAGATACATATACAGAATTGTTTTTTTCCTGTGTGTGGCTTATTTAATTTAGCAAAGTGTCCTCTGGATACATCCTGTTGCTGCAAATGGAAATATTTCTTTCACTTTTGAGGCTGAACACACACACACACATACACACACACACAACTTCAGAAGTATATTCAGGAGTATATATATATATATATATATATGCACACAAAATACTGTTTTTATTCATTGGAGGAGAGAATATGTGATGTCAAAATAAATCATTTTGTGGGGTGCCTGGGTGGCTCAGTCTGTTGAGCATCTGACTCTTGGTTTCGGCTCAGGTCATGATCTCACAGTTTGTGAGTTCAAGCCCCACATCAGGTTCTGTGCTGACAGTGCAGAGCCTGCTTGGAATTCTCTCTCTCTCTTTACCCCTCTGCCGCTCACTCTTTCTCTCTCTCTCAAGATAAATAAATAAACTTAAAAAAATAAAGGAATTAAAAAAATCACTTTGCATGTGGATTTTTTTGAGCTGAAGGCAATTAGGACCCAGCAGGCTCAGGTAATGTGATTTTGCCTCTAAGTTAACTGCTAGGAAGAAATTAGATAGGGGACCTCAACCAGGAAGAGAGCTAATACCAGAGATAATTTTTTTTATCAGCAAGATTGGCCTGCCTGGTGTGGAAAACCTTTGCCAACATTTGCTCTTTCCTTTTTACTGTGAATTTATTAACCCCTTTTTGAAATTCTAAATCCCTACCCCCCCCTTCTTAGGTCAGAATGGCCAATAGGTATCATTTGCTTGTCCTTGAGCCTCCTATCTTTGGGGTTTCTGTAATGAAGAAATTAAATTTGTTTTTCTCCTGTGATTAATCTTTCTTTCTTTTTTTCTTTTTCTTTTTTTTTGAGTAGGCTCCACACTCAGCATGGAGCCCAACATGGGGCTTGAACTCATGACCCTGAGGTCAAGACCTGAGCTGAGATCAAGAGTTAGAGGCTTAACTGACTGAGCCACTCAGGCGCCCTTAATCTGTCTTATGTCAGTTTAATTATTAGACCAGCCAAAGAATCTAGAAGGAAGAGAAAAGTTTTCCTTTTCTACACATTCATCCCAATCAGCAGGACAACTGTAGCGAGACCATTTCATATTTTACAGTGGGAAACCACTGACTATTTTCTAGAATGGCTAGCATAAAGAAAAAAAAAATGACAACACCAAATTCCAGTGAAAACGTTGAGGAATTAGAGTTCTCATATACTGCTAACGGGAGTGGATGAGCTACATTCAACTCTGGAAAGCTGCTTGGCAGTTACTTATGAAAATAAACATTTCCCTACTGAAGGGGAGCATTTGGTCACCCGCACACATGCGCGTCTTCCGTTAAGAATTATTTTAGGCTGCTTATTTTAAAGAAACAGCAGACAAAGGAAAAAGTCTGAAATCCGAAGTTCTGGTTTCCTTTTGTAAGAGGCATTTGCATTTATAAAGGAAAGCTCTATTTGTAAGGATGCCTCCCTCTGTAGCCCAGAGAGGGGAGAATGTGCAAATCCCCAGAAACTGCTCAATGGAGAAAGCATGGATTGAAATCTGGACAACAACAACCGTAGGCTTGATCCTCGTGCTCTGCCTGGTCACCTCCCCAAATGCTTCCCAGTAGGATCACGCGTGGGGTTCCCCAAAGCATTACTGCTGCTGCCCACCCCCTCAGATTCCGTCGCTCGGTCACTTGGTGTGGGTGGAAACAAGTGTTGTGTTAATGAAGCACTCTCCACGACTCTAAGTGAGGCCAGAGTTAAGCACGAGAGCTTCCCATCATCTTATGGGAGTTGAGTGCAGGCTTTGGCTCAAGAAGAGGTAACAGGGTCTCCTCTCCATGAGTCGGGGAGGTCCCTACCGCACGCGTTCCTGCGCTGCAGAACTTGGGGGCCTCTGTAGGAAACGAGGCCCCTTGAAAGTCGCCGGGTGGACCCTGGGGCCTCTCTCCAGCCCATCCCAAACAGATTGCTGAAGGGTCCCAAGAGAGAATGCAGGGACACATACAGCACAGCAAATGAGTGGCACAAACAGGACAGCTTACTGAAACAAAGTACACTCTCAAGATGTGAGAGTAAGAGATCCCCGGGAGGGGGGGGGGCAGGGGGGAGAGAGCTGGGGGCCCTGGGCTTTGGGTTTCCAAGGGTGATTGACAGTTGTTAACTAGGGGGTGGGCTATTTATTACTTGGGGTGGGAATTTCTTGCAAGCAGGGTTTCCGCGCCTTTTCTTCCTTATTTGGTCAGGCGTTTCCTGTCATGGCACCCGCCATCTTGGGCCTGTCTGGTTCGAGCTGGCTTCTCGTGGAGAGCGGCCCGCGTGGGCATCCGCCTCCCCTGCCAGGGGGCCACGCTCCCGTCCCCTCCCCTCCCCTGCAGGGAGCCCGTCGGAACAGACTCAGGGCCTACTGTGGCACCCAGAGGAGGAGAAAGGCAGGGGGTGCTCTCCCAGTAGGAGCTCAGGGAGTTTCTGAAACAGCTCAGGACACAAAGGACCAGGAAGTGGGGCCTCTTCTGCATTTCGGCGTCCTGCCTGCAGGCGAGCGGTTTGCTGCCGCCGCCGAGACGCCCTTCCGGTGCCTCTGAAGGCATTTTCTCCCGGCGCAGCTGCGACTTCTCCGCCAGTGCCTTCGGAGAAAGAGATCTAGAGGACGAGGAGAGGGAAAAAAAAACGCAAAAAACAAACAAGAAGGAATGGCTGGGTCCCAGGTAAGCCGTGCGGCCCACGTCAGAAGCCGTGTCATCTCTTTGTGCCGAAATTCCGTGCAAGGAGAAGTCGCCAAGGTCGGGGGCGCCTGGGTGGCCCAGTCGGTGGAGCTTTCTGGATTCTGGATTCCGGCTCAGGCCCCGGCCCCGGGGGGGGGGCGGGGGGGTCGTGGGTTGGAGCCCCCTCCCCCCGCGTCCGGCCGCGGCTGAGCGTGGAGCCTGCTTGAGACTCTCTCGCTCTCCCCCTCCGCCCCTTCCTCGCGCGCGCGCACGCGTGGACGCGCTCGCTTGCTCTCAATTAAAAAAAAATTTTTTTTTTTTTTTTTTTTGCAAATGTTGATTACGCTAGTTCTCCCGTTCCTGCCTTGTGAGCGTTTTCACCTATTTTTAGGAAGCTTTTTAAAAAGGATACTGACATTTTTGCGCTTTAGAAAACCCTCCTCGGTTCCAGCGCCCTCTTTCCCGTCCCTCCAGCCCGGCTTCCAGCAGGACGTGAAAAATTGTCACTCGGAACTCCTGTCTTGCGTGTATCGAAAATGTCCCCTCTGACCGATCCACAGGGAATCCCAAAGTTTTCTGTTGCGGAGGGGGCCGAGTCCTGGGAGATCGGGCAAGGGGAACATTTCACCGTTAGGTCCCATCTGGATGCTTTAACGGCTCTGGGTAGACCAGGATTAAGAAAATGCGGTTAAATAAGCAGAATGCATAAGTGTCCCGGAATAACTCGGAAAGTTCTGGAAAAGAGACAGCCTTCCCTGTTTAGAATGTGAAAGAAAGAAAGATGCTCTATTTAAAATACACGATTACGTTACAGGCCGTGGGAGCTCCGGTGGCTTGTAATTTGTATAAATCCCACTGTTTTCTAGTAATTGGATTCATATTCTGATTTACTTTTTGGGGGAACGAGAACACAGCGGTGATCATGTGTCCTTCCGTGTGCCTTAGGCACTGGTACCGGTTTGCTTCGTTACGGCTGATGTTAATTAACTTCTTTTCCTTGGCTCATTGCTCTCTGACCGGGTCCTCCTCTACAGCATCGATATTTTCCATTTTATCGTTCGTAAGGAGGTTCGGTGGAGTTCCTGAAAGGTGCAGAAGCCTTTACGTTTAAACTGCAAACTCTTTTCTTCTTGTAGTTTCTGTTGGAAAATGAAGACTCTCACTTTTGTGTACTCTGGAGACACTGACTTCTGGCACCCTGTTTCTAAATAATTCAGGCCATTGTCCTGCAAGTTTCCGTTTTATTACATTTTACTCTGCACTCATGTCTCAGACACGCTCTCCTTGTATTTTCAGAAAAATAAAAGGATCACATAAATTGACATAAACTTCTAAAACCTAACATAGCGTAAATGATTATTGAAAAAATTTTTAATGAAATTCTAGACTCAAAAGCATTAGCTGTTTTTTTTTCCAAATTTTTATTCAAATTCTAGGAAGTTTTTATATATATACGTGTGTGTATATATATATTTAGATATATCTATATATATATATCTATATATATATATATATGTGATATAGCTGTTTTCTTTATAGCGTTCTGTGTGTTTTCATAGTGTGATTAAAAGACATCATTCACACATGGGTTTATAAGTTTTACGCCATTGGAAATGTTTCTTAAGTTACCAGGACAGTTTTGTACTGTCACTTTTAATGTGTATATAATTACTTTTTACGTGTATGGATCCTGTCTTGTTTCCATCACTCTTCTCAGGTTTGACACCTTCATGAACATTGCTTTGGAGTCCTCTCTTTATTGACCTGTGTGTCATTTTAGATCAACTCTAGGGCAGATAACCTGGATTAAAGCCTAATCCCTTCCATGTACTGGATGGTTGACAAAATATTCTCATAAAAAAGGAAGAATAATACGTCCTGTTAGATTATTAATACTTATTTGTGCATTAATTTATGAAAAAATCGTTAGAATGTCATCTAGTAACTGATATTGTTGGGCCATTTTTGCTATTCTAGTAGAACCTGCAATTGCGTTTAAATGCCTTCAGTTCCCAGTCCTCCAATACTTCTTGGAGTTCTACCTCTTTGTTATTAAAAAATGTATCCCTTAGCCCACAGGCTACTGCCTGGAAAGAAATGGAGATCCCACCCCAGAACTCAACAGAATCTGCATTCAGGAAGATGTCCGTTCATTATTGTGAAATTCACATTCACATTAGAATTTGCTAAGTACATCTGTAACCCACTAAAACTTTCCATCTAAGACAGAGACACAACGTATACTCTATGATAGAAATACAGTACTCAAAAAGGTGTATGTCTGTGTTGATGCCTTCATTTCAGAATTTATCTTGGGTAAACACAGTATATATAGTGGTTTTGTGGATCAGACGCCATCCTCTTAACTCAGAGTTCGAGAATACATCAGAGCATATTGCTGGCTTAATTATCTTATGGATAAAGCAGGGAACACACGTAAGCCAGAACTAGTTGTCCTTAATATAATCAAAGTAACATGAGTACACACCAGGTAAGAGTCAGAGTGACTTTTAACAAAGTTAAAGGCGGACTTTACCTTTACACCAGGTAAAGTTGTGACACAAAGGGAACTTTATTTGCAGCACATAAGGAGATCCTTGGGAATAACTTCTGAAGCCTTGATTTCCCAAGCAAGGCTGAGTGGGTTCCTTTTATTTAGAGTTAGGATGGATGTTCAGAAAGGGGAGCCTTGTCATATTAGGTAGAGGCGGACATAAGGCCATGCACATTCCATACGGAAACAGGTCTGTACTTTGTATGTTACATCAATGGGGCTTGTGCTCCTTGGGTGGAGATTTAGTATTACAATGAGGTAAAGATAATTGTCAGTCACCCTAAAGTCTGTCTGCAGGTGTGATTTGGAGGTTAAGCTCACGCTGGTGTCAGTGGCCGGGGCACTGGAGCTCTTTGTCAAGGCACTCATTGCTTGAGGTTCGGAAGTTTCCATTTCCATGATGTGAGGCTATGCCCATCAGGTCTCTTGCCCAAATTGAAAGATAAGCAGGAAAGAAGAGCTGAATGAAAATGTAGGAAAAGGTTTCGTTGGGGATGTGCAGGTGGGCAGTAGGGTCTAGCTGGTGACAAATCCCTCCTCTAGTTTCATTCTGCCCCTCGTTCTCGAGGGGCACCAGCAGAAGGTCCATCCTGGAGCTACTTCCTGCTGGGCATGGGCATGTCATAAGGATTGGCTGAGGAGCAGAATTTCCCCTCAGCTAGATTTTTTTTTTCCTTTTTTTTTTTTTTTAATTTTTTTTTTTAACCTTTATTTATTTTTGAGACAGAGAGAGACAGAGCATGAACGGGGGAGGGTCAGAGAGAGGGAGACACAGAATCTGAAACAGGCTCCAGGCTCTGAGCTGGCAGCACAGAGCCCAATGTGGGGCTCAAACTCACGGACTGCGAGATCACGACCTGAGCTGAAGTTGGACGCTTAACTGACTGAGCCACCCAGGCGACCCTCCCCTCAGCTAGATTTAAAAAAAAAAAATTTTTTTTAATGTTTATTCAGTGTTGAGAGATGGAGAGAGACAGCATGAGTGGAGGAGGGGCAGACAGAGGGGAGAACAGATGCCAAAGCAGGCTCCAGGCTCTGAGCTGTCAGCACAGAGCTGACGCAGGGTGTGAACCCACAGACCGCGAGATCATGACCCGAGCCCAAGTTGGACGCGTAACCGACTGAGCCACCCAGGCGCCCTCCCTCAGCTAGTTTTAGATCTGCTTGTGGGTCCCCAAGCTCATGTAACCTCGTGTTACTACCGTTTGTAATTTTATGGTCTCTGAGCTTGGACACAAATTGTACCAAATTCGATGCAAGTATGCAAGGTCCAAACAGCAAGATGAGCAGTATTTTTTGTTAGTTTCCTTTTGCTATGTGATCTTACTGCTGTTTACTAGGGAAGTTATCCCCCAGGGATGGTCCACTGTGTTGATAGCTTTTGGCATCTCTAGGATAATAGTGACAAGAACTCACATTAAGAGAGTGTTCATCGTGACATCAGACCAGAGGAAGAGGGGGCTAGAACGTTATTGTGCTATGTATTAACAATAAGCTGTGGTATTTATTACCCCTCATGGAGAGAGTGATTTAATCTGTTAAACGGGCCTGGCAGCAACCAGTAAGGCTGAAGAAATCAACAGAACTAATACCATACAGATAGTGATTATGTTTTTCTTTTCTTTCTCTGTCTCTTTTTTTTAATGTTTATTTATTTTTGAGAAAGACAGAGTGCAAGTGGGAGGGTCAGAGAGAGAGGGAGACACAGAATCTGAAGCAGGGTCCAGGCTCTGAGCTGTCAGCACAGAGCCCGACGCGGGGCTGGAACTCACGGGCCGCGAGATCATGACCTGAGCCGAAGGCGGTCGCCCAACTGACTGAGGCACCCAGGTGCGCCTCTCTCTCTGTCTTTTAATGTTTATTTTTGTGAAACAGAGTGTGAGCGGGGGAGGGGCAGAGAGAGGGGGAGACAGAATCTGAAGCAGGCTCCAGGCTCTGAGCTGTCCGCACAGAGCCTCACGCGGGGCTCGAACCCACAAACCGCAAGATCATGACCTGAGCCGAAGTTGGACGCTTAACCGGCTGAGCCACCCAGGCGCCCCTTTCGTTGTTGTTTTTAAACAAAATTTTAAGTGTATTTCTTTATTTTGAGAGAGACAGAGCACAAGTTGGGGAGGAACAGAGAGAGAGGGAGAGAATCCCAAGTAGGCTTCGCACTGTAAGCACAGATCCCGATGCAGGGCTTGAACCCATGAACTGCGAGACCATAACATGAGCTGAAACCAAGAGTCAGATGCTCAACAGACTGAGCCACCCAGGCACCCTGAGATTATTATGTTTTAAATTTGAGGACCTTTATCCATTGAGGTTCTCCTTATTTTGAGAGTGTGTCCAGAACAGAAGTTTCGGGTCAGTGAGTTGCTCACAGGAATATTGTCATCTGGTGCTCTGGCTCCCTGGGCCTCTGTGTAGATACTTTTTTTTTACTCTAATCTGTTGGATTCGAGAAGGTAGGATGCCTTCTAATTTGAAGGAAGAGCATGTGGTTAGTAGTACTGGGTGGGGTGATGGCCAAGAGTATAGTCAGGGTAAATATGGGGTGACCCACTTTTCCAAGTTTTTTTTTAAAGTTTATTTTTGAGACAGGGAGAGGGAGAGGGTGAACAGGGAAGGGACAGAGAGAGGAGGAGGGAGAGAATCCCATGCAGAGCTCGGAGCTCGAACTCACGAAGTACGAGATCATGATCCAAGCCAAGATCAAGAGCCTGACGCTTAACTGGCTGAGCCACCCAGGCATCCCTGTTTTTCCATATTTTGAGGTACATCAGTCTCCAGTTTCATTTGAGTGAAGCTTAGTTTCAGTGGGTAGTGGGAGGAAACCTCTCCATCACCTGCTGGGGATTAATTATTTGCTAAATGGCCTGACTTCTGGCTCTGGAGGGGGGGAGGCAGGTGGAGCATTTTGGAAAGTTCTCCCATACGTCATTTCAAATGGGCTGAGCTTTTAGTTTCTTTACTTTATTATTTTTAAGTTTTAAAATTTTTTTAAATGCTTATTATTTAAAAAAAAAAATTTTTTTTAACGTTTATTTATTTTTGAGACAGAGAGAGACAGAGCATGAATGGGGGAGGGTCAGAGAGAGGGAGACACAGAATCCGAAACAGGCTCCAGGCTCCGAGCTGTCAGCACAGAGCCCGACGTGGGGCTTGAACTCATGGACCGCGAGATCATGACCTGAGCCGAAGTCGGCCGCTCAACCGACTGAGCCACCCAGGCGCCCCTAAATGCTTATTTTTGAGAGAGAGAGAGAGCACGAGCTGTGGGGGGGGGGGGGGAGACAGGATCTGAAAAGGGCTGTGCACTGACCCCAGAGAAAATGGGCAGAGCTTTCAGTTTGCCTGTTGGGCTGCTCTGATTCTGGTGAGACCTATTGGAACTAACTTTAACCTGTTTTCCTGTGTTTCCTGATACGACTTTGCCAGAGTCTTTTTAGGGTTCTGTTAGCCCATTCTGTCTTCCCAGAAGACTGAGAGGTCTCCAGGCAGAGTGTAACCTCCACTTGATATTTAAGGGCTTGGCTACCTTAGAAATGATTTTTGATATAAATCAAAAAGGTCGTTCTGGATTGACCTTGGCAACCCAAATCAGGGAATTTGCCCCCTTATTAACGCCCTTTCTGGGGCTCCTGGGTGGCTCAGTTGGTTAAGCGTCGGACTCTTGATTTTGGCTCAGGTCATGATATCGTGGTTCGTGAGTTCAAACCCCACCTCTGGCTCTGTGCTGACAGCTCAGAGCCTGGAGCCCGCTTTGGATTCTGTCTCCCTCTCTCTCTGCCCCTCCCCTGCTCGTGCTCTGTCTTTCTCTCTCTCTCTGTCTCTCCCTCTCAAAAATAAACAAACATTAAAAAAACTTAAATTATTGAGGTCCTTTCTGCCTCACAGAGAAAGGCCTCAATCCATCCAGTGAATGTATCCACAAACACCCAAAGGTATCTGAACCCTCTGGGAGCAATTTGCCTTACACTAAGGTCCCTTCACCAACCCTCCCCAGACATCGCCCTTGGATTTGAGTTTCTCTAACTAAAGGGTGTACCTACCAAAGGTCTGGTTTATCATTGTTTGCCTACAGTAGGCACATTGATTTGTTATTTCTCGGTGACTTCCTTCATCGTTGGGGTGCTCATAATCTTTAGTAACCATAGGTATAAGGCTTCCTTACCGTGGTGGGTTGAGGCAGGTACACTCTTCAGGGAGTGAGTCTACAGCAGTCTTAGGTACCTGGATTTTCCAGTGGTTATTCATCATCCATCCTCTGGCTGGTGGGGACCATCGATAACCCAGCTTTACAGCCTCCTTTATCTCATTGTGGAAGCAGGACGGAGTGAGCTTACATAGTGGTAGAGAGGGAGTTACTGGAAAATGCAGAATCTCCCCAGACTTGGGTGTCCTTTTGGTGCTGCATCTGCAAAATTATTTTCCTCTGTTCCCTCTGAATTTCCTTTTTGAGGACTCGACGGTGAACCACCGCCACTCGTTTAGGTGTGTGTATGGCTTCTGGCGGTCTGAGAATTTCCTTGCCATATTTAATTTCTCCATGCTTGGTAGTTAGCAGTCTTCCCTCAACAAAAATGTAATCCTATTTGTCATTACCTTTCTTAGCAAAAATGCATATTACTTTCCTTCCATATAGACTTGCTTTCCTTACCATTTTTAGCAGTCTCAATTACACATATCAGAATTACAAGTTTTTTTTTTTTTTTTTTAACGTTTATTTATTTTTGAGACAGAGAGAACGTGAACGGGGGAGGGTCAGAGAGAGAGGGAGACACAGAATCTGAAGCAGGCTCCAGGACCTGAGCTGTTAGCACAGAGCGGGGCTCGAACTCACAGACTGAGATCATGACCTGAGCCAAAGTCGGACGCCTAACTGACTGAGCCACCCAGGTGCCCCCAGAATTTTAACGTTTAGGGGCACCTGGATGGCTCAGTCAGTTGAGCGTCCGACTTTGGCTCAGGTCATGATCTCACGGTTTGTGAGTTCGAGCCCCACATTGAGCTCTGTACTACCCTCTCTCTGCCCCTCCTCCACTCACACTCAGTTTCTCTCAAAAATAAAGTAAAAACATTAAAAAAAAAAAGAATTTTAACATTTAGAAACCTGAATTTCTAGTAAAAAATAAGTACTACCCAATTGTGAACTGTTGCACCAGAATTCTTTAGATTGGCAAATTTATGAACATATGTCATAATTTCTAGAATAGTTTTTTGATAGAACTATATATATATATATATATGTAAATGTTTATGAATTTCTAAGAGAGAGAGAGAAAGAGAGAGAGAGGCAGAGCATGAACAAGCGAGGGGGGCAGAGAGAGAGGGAGACCCAGAATCTGAAGCAGGCTCCAGGCTCCAAGCTGTCAGCACAGAGCCTGATGCAGGGCTCGAACCCATGATCCGTGAGATCATGACCTGAGCCGAAGTTGGATGTTTAACTGATTGAGCCACCCAGGCGCCCCAAGAACCTTTTAATAAAGCATAAAACATGTGTACTTCCAGACCCAAATTTATGTCTAGTTTCTCTCTAATAAAACAAGAACAGATAAACCTAATGTTTAATAATCAGTGTTTCAGTATTCTGTCTTCTTAGGAAAAGACTTAGATATCCAGTGAGTTCAAACCAGTTTATCATTTACTTGAGCAAAACTTCAGAGTGTTAGATTATCAAAGATTTTGTAAGCTATTTAAACATTCACCTATCAGTCTTTTTTCTTATTGAACTTATTTACTCTTTAACAATTACCCATGAAAACCATGGGACAGACCGAATTTTAAGTTCTTTTCGGTGACAAATTGTAACAGATACTACGTGAACATGACTAGTAAATTCAGGTAGAACAAAGGTTAATTATCTCTTATTTTTGATGTTGATAATTCCAAAAGATCTGCCTATTTTATTTTATTTTTTTTTTAATTTTTTTTTTCAACGTTTTTTATTTATTTTTGGGACAGAGAGAGACAGAGCATGAGCGGGGGAGGGGCAGAGAGAGAGGGAGACACAGAATCGGAAACAGGCTCCAGGCTCCGAGCCATCAGCCCAGACCCCGACGCGGGGCTCGAACTCACGGACCGCGAGATCGTGACCTGGCTGAAGTCGGACACTTAACCGACTGCGCCACCCAGGCGCCCCAAGATCTGCCTATTTTAATGAAACCAACAAGCTTAAACTTTAGTTTACAAAAAATGATCCCAGATATGTGAATGTGAAAAACGTTTGGCATATATATATCATATATATGACATTCTAATATATACACACACACACACACACACACACACACACACACATAAATAAGCGTTTGTCTTTTGAACCAGTTAAATAGAGCTCTTACTTGTTCCAAGTGCCGGCTTCCAGTGACCCAGGGAGTTGCTGTCTCCTTTGGGGATAGAAGGAAAGGAGGAAGTGCTCAGGGTGGAGATTTAAGCTGGGAACAAGAAGCCCACCAAACAACCAGGTGGGATGGAGATTTCAGTCTCAGACCGTAGCCCCGTCTCTGCTGGGTCACTCCCATTTTGCAAGGTTGGACCATCCCAAGCCTGTGAATGGCTGGGTCCTGTGATCTTCCGGGGATGTCTAGACTCAACTTGAATGAGTATTCAATTTTCCCCGAGTATTCTGAGCGTTATGCCGTCTTGCCCAGACTTTGTGGGACAGCTCTCCCCATTTACCTCTTAAAGCTGTGCCACAGACCTGGTATGGCTTATCCCAACAGAAATCCTTCTGAGTAATAGTACTCAGAATGCCCACTGGATTTCAGGGGCCGTCAGAACACCAGGCTGGCAGTCATAGGTGTGAAGAGTGAGCACCCCCTCTGTCCCCCAAGGAATCTGCCTCCTGCCACAGTAACTTGAACAGGTTTAGCCAGAGTGACCTTGTGCTGACCGCTGCTTCATCTGTTGGGAACCAGGGAAACAGAGACCAGAACCTGAGAAACACACATGTGGATTGCCAGATTCGTAAGTGAACTAAAGTGAACTTGCTCCTTGGTGAGTCACAGACAGAAACGACACCAAGCAGAGTTGCCAACACAAGGGAAAGTTTATTTGTAGCAAATAAGGAGGTCACAGGGAATAACTTCTAAAGCCAAGACTCCGGAGCAAGAGTGAATGAGTTCCTTTTATTTAGGCTTAGGGTGAATATTTTTCCCTTTTTTTAAAATTCAAATTTTACTTTATTATTACTATTTTTTTTAAATTTTTTTTTTAACGTTTATTCATTTTTTGATAGAGACAGAGCGTGAGTGAGGGAGGGGCAGAGAAAGAGGGAGACACAGAATCCGTAGCAGACTCCAGGCTCTGAGCTGTCAGCACAGAGCCCGACGTGGGGCTTGAACTCACAGACTGTGAGATCATGACCTGAGCCGAAGTCGGATGCCCAACCGACTGAGCCACCCAGGCGCCCCTATTATTACTATTTTTTAAATTTTTATTTATTTTTGAAAGAGAGACAGAGCATGAGCGGGGGAGGGGCAGAGAGAGAGGGAGACACAGAATCCGAACCAGACTCCAGGCTCTGATCTGTCAGCACAGAGCCTGACGCGGGACTCAAACTGATAAACCGTGAGATCATGACCTGAGCTGAAGTTGGACGCTCAACTGACTGAGCCACCCAGGCGCCCCTATTTTATTATTATTTAAAACAAATTATTTATTCTTGGGGGGGCGGGCAGAGAGAGAGAGGGGGAGAGAGAGAGAATCTCAAGCAGGCTTCGCACTGTCAGTGCAGAGCCTGATGCAGGGCTTGAACTCACCAACCGTGAGATTTATGACCTGAGCTGAAGTCAAGAGTCGGATGGTTAAGTGACTGAGTCATCCGGGCGCCCCTGAAATTTAAATTTTAGTTAACGTACAGCGCAGTATTGGTTCCAGGAGTAGGATTCAGTGATTCATCACCTCTGTACAACACCCAGTACTCATCCCACCAAAGTGCCCTCCTCGGTACCCATCACCCATCTAGCCCACCCCCCACCCACCTCCCTCTGTCAACCCTCAGTTTGTTCTCTATTATTAAGAGTCTCTTGTGGCTTATTGTCCTCTCTTCTCTCCTCTCCCCTTCCCGTATGTTCATCTGTTTTCTTTCTTAAATCATATGATATTTGGCTTTGTCTGATTTATTTTTCTTAGCGTAATACATTGTAGCTCCATTCATGTCGTTACACATGGCAAGATGTCGTTCTTTTTGATGGCTAAGTAATATTCCTCTGTGTGTGTGTGTGTGTGTGTGTGTGTGTGTGTGTGTGTGTACACCCATGCACATGCACACACACACACATGTCACATCTTCTTTATCCATTCATCACTTGATGGACATTTGGGCTTTTTCCATACTTTGGCTACTGCTGATAGTGCTGCTATAAACATTGGGGTTTGTGTGCCCTTTTGTATCTGTATTTTTGTATCCTTTTGATAAGTACCTAGTGCAATTGCTGGATGGTAGTATAGTTCTGTTTTTAGATTTTCTAGAATTCTACAGTGTCCTCTCTTCTCTACTGAGCACAGTAGTGGATGGGAAGTTAGAATCTCCAGCAATACTCATATTCCTTTTTCTAATAAACAGATCTTGTGTCAAAGCCAGACCTGGTCATCTTTTTGGAGCAAGAGAAGGAGCTCAGGGATGTGAAGAGAGAGGAGAAGGTAGCCACACACTCAGGTAGGTGGGCATGAATGAAGCAGATGCCAGAGGAGAGGTTCAAATGTCAAGGAGCAAGGTAGACCTTACATTGTGGTTTAGGCAGCTCTCCTTGAATAGAAACAAGTTTGAGAAGGGTAGGTGTATTTCTCTTGCTGTCACAGAGGGACGCGTCCTGTCCAACACTCATCGGGCTCTTACAACCTCTGAGGAGTCTCCTTTAGCTCTAGTGATGGTCCATCACATCCACAGCATGGACAAAAGCCTCCTCGTGGATGGTGAGGGCCTCCATGATCTTAAGTGCTTTTCCATTGCTTTTGGAGGCCTGCGGAAATCCGTGCATATTTCTGAGGGTCTCTATGTTAAGTCATTTGTAAGTTCTGTTTTGCCTCCCGTCAGAAGTGTATGAGGATGCGGGGGCATATGGGGATTTGGTGCAGAAATCCCAGAAACAGTGGAGACAGATTTCACCTGTTTTCTGCTTTTTGATTTCCAGTCTTAGGGAGGCTTTAAACATAGCTGTACAAAACTGAGACTGAGGAATTTCTCCAGATAACACAGCACCTCCCTAAAATGAGAAAATCTAATGCTTTATTTCACTTCACAGTTTCCTTATTCTTTCTGGACTGACAGTAGAAATTGCAACTCAGTGTGTTCCAATTTCTCAATTGTTAAATAATTCAGTGTTTCTATTTGTATCCTGGAGTTCCTACATAGGGTAATGCCATACAGGAGCTGGAACATTTAGAACTTAGAGCACATAAAGTGTGCCTGGGTGTCTCAGTCCGTGAAGTGTCTGACCCTTGATCTTGGCTCAAGTTGTGATCTTAAGGTTCCTGGGATCAAGCCCTGTGTTGGGCCCTGTGCTGACGGTGTGGAGCCTGCTTGGGTTTCTGTCTCTCCCTTTCTGCCTCTCTCTCTCTCTCTCTCTCAAAAATAAATAAATAAACGTAAAAAAAAGAAATGAGTTGCATAATTAGTAAAAGTCTCATATTAAAAAAAATGTTTTGTTCACACATGTAATTTATTTCAAGAAAAATTAATCCTCAGGTTTTTCTTCTTTCCTGAGAGTGTGTCTGAATTTAATCCCCCAAATTTATTTATTTGTAGTTTTTTTAAGTTAATTTTGAGAGGGTGTGCACGCACAAGTCGGGGAGGGGCAGAGAGAGAGGGAGAGAGACAATCCCAAGCACTGTCTACACTGTTAGCACAGAGCTTGACGCGGGGCTCAAACTCCCAAACCGTGAGCTCATGACCTGAGCCAAAATCAAGAGCCAGACGCTTCACCGACTGAGCCACCCAGGAGCCCCTCATCTCAGTATATTTTAAGACAGTGTGGGTTCCACTCAGCTATTCATCAGCTGTATGTCCTTTGCCAATAAAATTATGTATTTGTATAAATATCACCCATTTATACTTTGCCTGTGACTCATCTTGTTTCTTTCTTTCCATGGTTGGTGGTCAGTGAATGTTTTATGTCTAAATGGGTTGTCATAGTAATGGAATTAATTTCATCAAATACGGTTTCAGGACTAGAACCCAGTGATTCTTTACTTACATATGACACCCAGTGCTCATCCCAACAAGTGTCCTCCTTAATGCCCAACACCGGTTTAACCTGTCCCCCCACCCACCTCCCCTCCAGCAACCCTCAGTTTGTTCTCTAAATTTAAGAGTCTCTTGTGGTTTGTCTCCCTCTCCGTTTTTATCTTATTTTTCCTTCCCTTATGTTCATCCGTTTTGTTTTTTAAATTCCACATATGAGTGAAATCGTATGATATTTATCTTTCCCTGACTGACTTATTTTGCTTAGCACAATACACTCTACTTCTGTCCACTAAGTGTCGACTCTTGAGCTCAGTTCAGGTCTTGATCTCAGGGTCCTGAGTTCAAGCCCCGCCTTGGGTGTCGTGCTGGGCCTGAATTTCCTTAAAAAAAAAAAAAAAAAGAAATTCTGTAGCGGAAATGAAAACAACTTGTGCGACCTTATTACAACACTACAGGTTTCCATCATTGTGCAGATATTTGTATTTAGCAGAGACCTTTATATTCTCATGTGATTTTAGTTCCTGTATAGAATGCTTTTATTTCAGCTAGAAGGACTCCTTTTAATGTTTCTTGTAGGGCAGAGGTGTTTACTTGGGAAAGCCTCCATTGGTTCCAGGCTCTGAGCTGTCAGTACAGAGCTGGATGCGGGGCTTGAACTCATGAACCATGAGATCATGACCTTAGCTGAAGTCGGACGCCCAAGTCGGACGACTGAGCCACCCAGGTGCCCCATTGCTTCATTTTTGAAAAACAGTTTTGCCAGATACAGTATTCTTGGTTGGTATTTTTTGATCTTTCTGCCCTTGAATACGTTATCCCATGCACTTCTTTTTATAAGGTCTGCTGAGAAAGCTGCTACTAATCTGATAGGAGCTCTCTTGTACTAGATGAGCTGTTTTTGTCAAGCTGTTTCAGAATTCTCTTCTTTTTGCTAGGTTAATAATAATGTGTCACTGTGCTTCTGTCCTGACATTATCCTACTTAGAATTCACTGGGCTCCTTGAGTTTGTCTCTTTCTTCCCAGGAAGGTGGGAAGTACAAGGCGTTCTTCAGTAGAGCTCTCTGCTCCCTTTCCCTGCCCTCTCCTTCTGGGGTCCCTTCAGTGTGCATATCAGTCCACTTGTGGGTGTCCCATGAGTCCCTTAGACCCTTCTTCCACGTTTTTCTTTGCTCCTCTTCATAGATAATTTATTAAAAAAATATTTTTTTCTTCATAGATCATTTAAAACAAGATGTTTCGAAGATGTCTGCTTCTGCTTGGTCAAGTCTGTGTTGATTCTTTAGTGTGTTTTTTTAAATGTTTATTTTTGAGAGAGAAAGTGAGAGAACAAGCAGGGGAGGGGAAGAGAGAGAGGGGAACAGAGGATCTGAAGCGGTCTTCATGCTGTCAGAGGAGAGCTCAATGTGGAGCTCGAACTTGTGAACTATGAGATCATGACCTGAGCCAACCCCGGATGCTTAACCGTCTGAGCCACCCAGGCGCCCCGCGTTTATTTATTTTTGAGAGAGAGAGAGAGAGACAGACAGACAGAGTGTGAGTGGGGGAGGGGCAGAGAGAGAGGGAGACACAGTATCCGAAGCAGGCTCCAGGCTCTGAGCTGTCAGCACAGAGCCCAACACGGGGCTCGAACTCATGAACTGTGGGATCATGACCTGAGCTGAAGTCGGATGCTTAACCGACTGAGCCACCCAAGCGCCCCTGAACTTATTATGTTTTAATGAATATAACACTGAATGGTTTTTGATGTGTTAACACTGATGTGTAATAAATGATGGGTTATCCCTACGTTGACCTTAGCCCGCCCCACCTTCATCAAGGCTGCAGGTAACCAGACAGTAACACAAAGTACACTTGAGCCTTGAACGACGTGGGTTTAAACTGTGGGTACCCTTACAGTCGGATTTTTTTTTACAGTACAGTACTGTAAATGTATTTTCTCTTCCTTCTGGTTTTCATTTTCTTTTCCTGAGCTTCCTTTATAGTAAGAATACCATATATAACATACATGCTATCTTTGATTGTGTATGTTTTCAGCAAGGTTTCTGGTCAAAAGCAGGCCATTAGAAGTTAAGTGTTGGGGAGTCAAAGTTATACATGGTCAGGTGCATAGGGGCTGCGGACCTCATGGTTCAAGGGTCACCTGTACTTGTTAATGCAGTGGGGTGGCATCACCAGTAATCCCTTTTCCCAAGGGCCTTAAACCTCAAATTACTTGAGATTATTTTCCCCAAGTTTAGTATTGTACCTTTTCTTCCTTTTTGTAAGTACTGGGACATTGTGATGGTTAGGATATAGGTGGTATAGATTTTTTTTTTTTAATGTTTTTATTTAGTTTTTGAGAGAGAGAGAAAGAGAGCAGGGGAGGAGCAGAGAGAGAGGGAGACACAGAATCCAAAGCAGGCTCCGGCTCTGAGCTGTAAGCACAGAGCTCAACGCGGGGCTTGAACTCATAATCTGTGAGATCATGACCTGAGCCGAAGTCAGATGCTTAACTGACTGAACCACTCAGATGCCCCTGGAATGAGTAGGTTTAAAAAAAAAAAAAAAAATGCAAATCGTAGGTAAACAGCTCAATGGAATTTTGCAACCTGAGTAAATCTCTAAAAACCACTGAGATCAAGAAAGAGAATATTGTTTGTCCTGTAAAATTTTTCTTTAGCTCCTCAGTATAATTTCCCCCAAAGCTAGGCTCTCTTTTTACATGTAAGGTGGTAGATTGCTGTCCTCATTTTTGTACTTTATATAAATGTAATCAGGCAACAGGCACTCTTTTCTGTTTGTTTTTTTTTTCTTTCCATATGTTGTTTGTGAATTTATCTGTCCTGCACGTTATTGTGTATCATTCATTAGAATGGATGGGTCCAATTCCATTGTGTGAATATCAAACAATTAATTGCATCATTTTACTCTTTTTTTAATTAAAAAAAATTTTTTTGATGTTTATTTATTTTTGAGAGACAGGAAGTGAGTGAGAGGCAGAGAGAGGGGAGACACAGAATCTGAAGCAGGCTGTAGGCTCTGAGCTGTCAGCACAGAGCCCGAAGCAGGGCTTGAACTCACGAACAGTGAGATCATGACCTGAGCTGAAGTCAGACGCTTAACTGACTGAACCACCCAGGCGCCCTGCATCATTTTACTCTAAATGGACATGTGGATGGATTTTGGTGTAGGACTGTCATGAATAGTACCGGTCTATAAAACCTAGAACTTGTCTTTTAGTGGAACGTGCATTATAGGTTGGGAGGGAGTTAGTGGGAACTGCACAGTCTCCCCTTTTAACACAATTTTCCTTTAGAAAAACATCAGCGATCAACATGGTTTCCTTCTAGCTGGAGTTTAAGCTCGGCTCTGGACCTTAGGTAGAAGTTTACTTCATACCTCATGAACCAGTCTTCATCTTCAGAATAGGTTAGTTCATTTGAACAGTTGTCTCATTTCAGGGGGTGGTCCTGCAACAGACTCTTAAAGTTAAGCCTATATTGTGCAAGCAACCAGGTAATTACTTATTAAGAGGCATTTCTATGGGAACCAAAGAAAAACACAGCTTAATGCTTGGAGCAAATTATTATTATTATTCTTTTTTTTAAATTTTTTTTTTAACGTTTATTTCTGAGACAGAGAGAGAGACAGAGCATGAGCAGGGGAGGGGCAGAGAGAGAGGGAGACACAGAATCTGAAATAGGCTCTAGGCTCTGAGCTGTCTGCACAGAGCCCGACGCGGGGCTCGAACTCACGGACCGCGAGATCATGACCTGAGCTGAAGTCAGACGCTTAACCAACTGAGCCACCCAGGTGCCCCAATGCTTGGAGCAAATTATAAACCCAGTGTCTGAGTCCTGAGTGCTGTCAGTGAGGATTTCTACATGTCGGGCCTGAAGCATCCTCCAGTGGGGTAGGCTTGAAGCATCCTCCAATGGGGTAGGAGCGGACGGTGGGAATCTGATCGATGTTTCTGGCTTGTTCTTCACATGTCTCTGGTGGTTCTTCTGAGTGGCCCACACAGCAGTAGGCAAGAAGATTGTGTGAACCCGGGCTGTTGTGGGAATTTCCCTGAGGTCTACCTCAGCTGTCTAGCTTCAGTTTGCAGGGCTTCAGGAAAAAGGGCAATTTTAGTTCTCAGTGATTGCAAGCCAAGAGAATGAGAGAAAATTAGAAACCTTACTTTGGACAGTCATAGCCAGATTTTTTGAGGAAGCAAGTGGAATTCAGGATCCAGCCCAATTTATAGCCAAACAAAAACATTAAGAGACAGTTAATCAGAGCTAGAATCTGACACCCCAAAATATGTGTTACTAAAACAATTTTTTTCTCCAAAATCACCCTCATTTCCATCAAAGGTCTTCAAATGCAGACTAATAATGCATTTATTAAAGAATTCCAAGTTTAACAAATTTGGCCTAATTTACATAACACAGAAAGAATAGTGCTTGGCCATATAGTTTTGTTTTTTGTTGTTGTTTGTTTTGTTTTGTTTTATGTCTGCTTTGCTGGAACTTCCCCCCCTCCCCCCCAAGATTTTATTTTTAAGTAATCTCTACACCCACCGTGGGGCTTGAATTTACAACCCTGAGATCAAGAGTCAAATGCTTCACCAACTGAGCCAGCCAAGTGCCCTTGCTGAAACTTTCTATAAGAAATTTCAGACTGAAATTTCATAGTATCTCGAGACCAGAAGACAGGCCAAATATTTGCCATTACATTTGCTTGCAATACCTGTGATTTAGGTGAATTCCTCTTTTCTTGATGTCTCCCAAGTATCCTGAGGTTCCTGCACCTGTCAGGATGCGACATTCTTTTTTTTTTTTTTTTTTTAACGTTTATTAATTTTTGAGAGACGGAGAGCATGATTGGGGGAGGGGCAGAGCAAGGGAGACAGAATCTCAAGCAGGCTCTGTGCTGTCAGCACAGAGCCTAATGAGGGGCTTGAACTCATGAACTGTGAGATCATGACCTGAGCTGAAATTAAGAGTTGGATCTTAACCTATGGAGCCACCCAGGCGCCCCAAATGTTATTACATTTTAACAAGTTGCTAAATTCCCTAAGGCTATCTTTGTAATCCATGACCTTTCTTTCCCTCTTCTTTTCTGCTTTGTTATTTTCCATAATTTTATCTTCTGCTTCTCTGCCTCATCCATCCTCGTTTTTATGGCCTTCATTTGGGTTTGCATATTGGTTATAGCGTCTTTATTTCAGCCTGACTAGATTTTAGTTCTTTTATCTCTGTAGAAAGAGATTCTTCAGTATCTCCAGCTAGTATCCTTATAAGTTGTTTTAAATTCTAGTTCGTACATCTTCTATTTGTATTGATTAAATGGAGTGAATTACATCCATCTCATCATTTTGTTCAGGAAAGAAAAGAATGAAAAACAAAAAACAAAACCCCAAGAAGTAGATCCTGGGTGTGTTTTGGTCTGCTTATTAAAATAGAGTCTCAGCATGCCTGGGTGGCTCAGTCGGTTAAGCATCCAAATCTTGATTTTGGCTCAGGTCACGATCTCACAGTTCGCGAGTTTGAGTCCCGCATCGGGCTCAATGCTGACAGTGTAGAGCCTGGTTGGGATTCTCTCGTCCCTCTCTCTGTCTCTCTGCCCCTCCCCTGCTTGCTCTCTCTGTCTCTCTCTCACAATAAATAAATGAACTTAAAAATTATGTAAAAAATAACATAATACGTTTCTCTGGTATCTTTTAAGTGCTTATTCATAACATGTTCCATGAGAGCATTTTATGATTGATTTAATTAATTTTGTTCACACTATTACAGTCGTGTAATACATGCTAGTGGTTCAAGATAGTTGGTTTTCATGGGTGCACACAGTGTAAAATTATAGTCCTGTAGAAAGATCTTTTTTTTTTTTATTATTATTTTTTTATTATTTTTTTTAACGTTTTATTTATTTTTGAGACAGGGAGAGACAGAGCATGAATAGGGGAGGGTCAGAGAGAGGGAGACACAGAATCCGAAACAGGCTCCAGGCTCTGAGCTGTCCGCACAGAGCCCGACACAGGGCTCGAACTCATGGACTGTGAGATCATGACCTGAGCCGAAGTCCGCCACTTAACCGACTGAGCCACCCAGGCGCCCCAAGAAAGATCTTTTTTAATAAAACATCCCTTTTTATGTATAACTTCTTGGGTTAAATTTTCTGTTATTCTGGTTATCCAGTTCCATAATAATGTGCTTCCTTTTTCATAGTACTTTCCACAATATTATTTAGTTGCGTTTTGCTTTTTACCTATATCTTACGTTTTGGATGACAATTTCAACTCATTACATTTTAAGATATTGTAGGGTTTAACTCAACTATGAATCAGCCATATTTCCTTTGCCAATAAAATTATGTTATGTATTTGCATAATTACCCATAATACTTTGTGACTCCTCTTGTCTGTTTTCTTGGTTAGTGGTCAGTCTATGTTTTATCATGGCTAGATGAGTTATTCTAATCATAGGATGAATTTCATCATCTCTTTTTTGATGAATTATATTCTCTTTGTGAAAGAAACACTTTTATGAGTTGAGGGTTATTTTAGAAAATATTATATCTCTGTATCAAGTTTAGGTATTACATTTTATTCTTAATTGTGGTCCTAGACAGAGAGCATAAAATCTGCCATGTTAAGCATTAAAAAAATTTTTTTTAAGTTTATTTTTGAGAGAAAAAGAGAGTGTGTGTGCGCGTGGCAGAGAGAAAGAAAAAGAATCCAAAGCAGGCTCTGTGCTATCGGCCCCTGTGTATGCAGGGCTCAAACTCACAAACCATGATATCATGACCTGAGCCGAAAACAAGAGTCTGACGCTCAACCGACTGAGCCCCTCAGGTGCCCCACCACGTTAACCATTTTTAACAGTAGAGTCAAGTGTATTCACATTGTTGTAAAACTGATTTCTGGAATGACTTCATTTTCAACCCCCAAACTCAGTACCTATGTTAAACAGCCGCTTCTCCACATCCCTCTGCCTGAGCCCCTGGCTGTCACTGTTTTTTCCCCCCACAGCCCCCCCCCCCCAATGTAGAGGTTGACTACATTAGATTACTCTTGTAAATGGAATCCTGTAATATCTGAGAGCTTTTTTTAATCAACTTATTTTATTAAAAAGAAAAACTTTTTTTAACGTTTATTTATTTTTGAGACAGAGAGAGACAGAGCATGAACGGGGGAGGGTCAGAGAGAGGGAGACACAGAATCCGAAACAGGCTCCAGGCTCCGAGCTGTCAGCACAGAGCCCGACACGGGGCTCGAACTCATGGACTGTGAGATCATGACCTGAGCCGAAGTCGGACGTCCAACCGACCGACCCACGCAGGCGCCCCTCAACTTATTTTAATTAACATAATGCCCTCAGGTTTTACCTATGTTGTGTGCTGTGATAACATCTTATTCTTTGTCAAGGCTGAATCATATTCCAGTTCACATATATGCTACATTCCCTTTATTTAGCCATACAAAGACATTTCTCTTGCTTCCCGTTACTTGGCTTTTGTGAATAGTGCTGTAATAAACTCGGTTTTGGAGATACCTATAGATCCTTTGATTTCTTCTCCTTGTATCTTTAGAAGTGGGGTGGCTGTGTTCTGTGTTGATGTTGTTTGTTTTCCATAGTGGTTGCACCGTTTGTAGCTCTTCCGGCAGTGTAGAATGGTTCTGGTTCTTGTCCCAGCCAACATGTGTTGATTTTGTTGTTTGATGGTGGCATCTTAATAAGCGTGAAGTGGTTTTTACTGTGGTTTGATTTGTGTTTCTCTAATACTTAGTGATTTAGAGTGTCTTTCAAATGCTTGTCTATTTGTGATCTTGGTTTATGTCTATTGAATCCATTGTCCGTGTTTTAATTATACTGTATTTTTCATGTTGCAAGCCTTCTGTCTACATTCTGCAAGTTAACTCCTTATCCGCTAGATTCTTTGAAAAATTTCCTTCCATTGCACAGGTCATCTTTTTGTTCCATAGATTATGTCCTTAGACTTTTTCTGAATTCTGTACATTTTAGTGTGTTATGTTTTATTTCATTTGTCTCCAGATATTTTCTGATTGTCTTTTTGATTTTTTTTTTTTTGACCCATTGGTTATTCAGGAGTTTCTTAAACTTCTTCTTCTTCTTTTTTTAAAGTGTATTTATTTATTTTGAGAGACAGCATAAGCCCAAGCAGGGGAGGGGCAGAGAGAGAAACGGAGAGAGAGAATCCCAAGCAGAGCCCAACGTGGGGCTCAGACTCCTGAACTGTGAGATCATGACGTGAGCCAAAATCAAGAGTCTGACGTTTAACCAACTTGGCTCAGTTGGTTGGGGCCCAGGTGCCCCAAGAGCGTCACAAACCATTTAAAATTGATATTGTCAATTGCCTTCAAAATCTCCTACTTAGGACCACCCCTGCACATACTGTATGTCAGCAACATCCCACATTCTACCTTTTATGTTGTGTACTCTGTAACCTAGATTTATGATTTTTATGCTTTGGTTGAGAACAATTTTATTTATTTATTTTATTTTTTTTAATGTTTATTTATTTTTGAGACAGAGAGAGACAGAGCATGAACGGGGGAGGGGCAGAGAGAGAGGGAGACACAGAATCAGAAGCAGGCTCCAGGCTCTGAGCCATCAGCCCAGAGCCTGACGCGGGGCTCGAACTCATGGACCGCGAGATCGTGACCTGAGCTGAAGTCGGACGCTCAACCGACTGAGCCACCCAGGCGCCCCGAGAACAATTTTAGTAGCAGAAAAACATTGATTAGTGCTACCTCATTACAGTATTCAGGTTTGTGTATTTGTGGCAATATTTACATTTACCGGAGAACTCCGTATTTCCATGTGGTTGTAGTGTTTAGAATCCTTTTACTTCAAGTGGAAGAACTCTCTTTAACATTTCTTGTAGGGCAGATCTAGTGGTAAACTTCCAGGGTTTGTACCCGAGAAAGCCTTCTTTTCTCCATAGTAGAAGAACAGTTTTGCCAGGTAGGGCATTCTTGGTTGACATTTTTTATCTTTCTGCACTTGAATATATTATCCCACGCACCTCTTCCTATTAGGTCTGCTGAGAGCCCTGCTAATGATCTGATAGGAGCTCTCTCGTACATGATGAATTACATTTGTCATGCTGTTTAAAAATTCTCTATTCACCTGTGCTTTTTGATAGGTTAATTAATTATGATGTGCCACTGTGTTCCTGTCTTGACATTTATCCTACTTTGAATTTGCTGAGTTACTTGAATTTGTCTTTCTTCCCATAAATGTGGGAAGTGGAAGGCATTAACTCTTCATGTAAGTTTTCTTCTCCATTTCTCTCTTTTCATGGAGAACCCCTTAATATATAAATTGCTCCCTATCTTAGTGTCCTGCAAGTCCCTTAGGCTCTGTCCTTTTCCATATTTTCTTCCGTCAATGGAGAATTTAAAACAAGGGGCCTTTAAGATGTCTGATTCTTTCTTTTCCTTGGTGAATATTGCTTGTGAACCTGTAGCATATTTTTATTTTTTTAATGTTTATTTATTTTTGAGGAGAGAGAGAGAGAGAGAGAGAGAGAGAGACAGAGCATGAGCAGGGCGGGGGCAGAGAGAAAGAGACAGAGAGAGAGGGAGGGAGACATAGAATCCAAAGCAGTCTCCAGGCTTCCAAGCTGTCAACACAGAGCCCAACACGGGGCTTGAACTCACGAACTGTGAGATCATGGCCTGAGATGAAGTTGGACACTCAACCGACTGAGCCACTCAGGCGCCCCTGTAGTGTATTTTTTTTTTTTTTTTTTAATTTTTTTTTTCCAACGTTTTTTATTTATTTTTGGGACAGAGAGAGACAGAGCATGAACGGGGGAGGGGCAGAGAGAGAGAGGGAGACACAGAATCGGAAACAGGCTCCAGGCTCCGAGCCATCAGCCCAGCGCCTGACGCGGGGCTCAGAGCCTGACGCGGGGCTCGAACTCACGGACCGTGAGATCGTGACCTGGCTGAAGTCGGACGCTTAACCGACTGCGCCACCCAGGCGCCCCTGTAGTGTATTTTTAAATTCAGTCACTGAACTCTTCAGCTCCCAATTTCTTTTTAGTTGTTTTTTATACTTTGTCTGTTGGGATTTTCATTTTGGTCGTGAGTAGTTTTCCAGATATGATTTGTTTACCTGTTTGTTTTCTCTTTTTTCTCCAAGAGCATCTTTATGATTGTTATTTTGAATTCTTTGTCAGATAATTAATATTCTGTATTTAGGGCCAGTTTTGAGTTTTGTTTATTTTTTTAAAATTTATTATTTTTTTTAATGTCTGTTTATTTTTGAGAGAGAGACAGAGAATGAATGTGGTGGGGAGGAGGGAGTGGTGCAGAAAGAGAGGGAGGCACAGAATCCAAAGCAGGCTCCAGGCTCCACACTGTCAGCATGGATCCTGACGCGGGGCTCTAACCCACAAGCCATGAGATCATGACCTGAGCCAAAGTCAGACGCTTAACCGACTGAGTCACCCAGGCGCCCCTATTTTTGGTCTTTTGGTTGGAACACATTTTCTCTTTCTTTGTATACCTTGTGATCTTTTGCTGAGATTTGGGAATTCAAAAAAACCTCCAGTCCCAGGCTTCATGTACTTGCTTTGTACCGCAGAACAAAAATAACAGTCAACTACGCTAATAATCCTGGGGCCTGTCAGACCTAATCTGGGGATGTGTAATGTCTGTGTTTTTGTAATATCCCAGTTAAAAAAGGCTTTGTTGTTTCTTGTTTAGAGCCCATGATACATTACTGTCCCTGGTGTTTGTCTGCAGCTGTAGTCTCTCCAGTGTTTCAATAAGTACTCAGCTTTTATTCTGAGCAACCACCATGACCATCTGTCTCCCCTCAGTGGAATCCTACAGTATCTGACTTTTTGTGAGTCATTTATTGCACTTAAAATAATGTTTTCAAGGTTTATCTAAGTTGTATCATGTGACAAAATCTATTTCTTTTCCAAAGGTGAAAAGTATTCATGGTATGCATATGCTACATTAAACAAATATTTATCTTTGAGAAGGGAGAGAGAGGGGCAGAGAGAGGAGAGGGTCTGAAGCAGGCTCTGCACCGTCAGCAGAGAGCTGCTGGGGGGTTTGAACTCACAAGCCATGAGATCATGACCTGAGCCAAAGTCAGACGTTTAACTGACTGAGCCACTCAGGCCTCCTCCACCATTTTTTTTTTTTTATTTTTAAAAATTTTTAATGTTTATTTATTTATTTAAAAAAAAAATTTTTTTTTTAACGTTTTATTTATTTTTGAGACAGGGAGAGACAGAGCATGAACAGGGGAGGGTCAGCGAGAGGGAGACACAGAATCTGAAACAGGCTCCAGGCTCCGAGCTGTCAGCACAGAGCCCGACGCGGGGCTTTAACTCACTGACCGTGAGATCATGACCTGAGCCGAAGTTGGCCGCTTAACTGACTGAGCCACCCAGGTGCCCCTGTTTATTTATTTTTGAGAGAGAAAGAGAGAGAGAGAGAGAGAGAGAGATGGAACATGAGCAGGGAGGGGCAGAGAGAGGGAGACATTGAATCTGAAGCATGCTCCAGGCTCTGAGCGGTCAGCACAGACCCCGATGTAGGGCTTGAACTCACGAACCCTGAGACCATGACCTGAGCTGAAGTCGGAAGCTGAACCGACTGAGCCACCCAGGGGTCCCGCTCCTCCACTATTTTTAAAAAATGTTATTTATTTCTTTTGAGAGAGACAGAGTGAGAGGGTGAGGGGCAGAGAGAGAATCCCAAGCAGGCTCCACATTGTCCGTGCAGAGCCCGATGTGGGGCTTGAACTCCGAACCTGAGATCATGACCTGAGTCGAAATTACGAGTCAGACACTTGATCTGACTTGTGTCAGATTAGACACAAGATGGCGACTGTGGAACCGGAAACCACCCCTACTCCTAATCCCCACCCCCCTTCAGAAGAAGAGAAAACAGAATCTAATCAGGAGGTTGCTAACCCAGAAAACTGTATTAAACTTCCTTTACAGAACAGATGGGCACTCTGGTTTTATAAAAATGATAAAAGAGGGGCGCCTGGGTGGCTCAGTCGGTTAAGCGTCCGACTTCGGCTCAGGTCACGATCTCACCGTCGGTGAGTTCGAGTCCCGCGTCGGGCTCTGGGCTGATGGCTCAGAGCCTGGAGCCCGCTTCTGATTCTGTGTCTCCCTCTCTCTGCCCCTCCCCCGTTCATGCTCTGTCTCTCTCTGTCTCAAAAATAAATAAACGTTAAAAAAAATTAAAAAAAAAAAATAAAAAATAAAAATGATAAAAGCAAAACTTGGCAAGCAAACCTTCGGCTGATCTCTAAGTTTGATACCGTTGAAGACTTTCGGGCTCTGTACAACCACATCCAGTTGTCTAGTAATTTAATGCCTGGCTGTGACTACTCACTTTCTAAGGATGGTATTGAGCCTGTGTGGGAAGATGAGAAAAAGAAACGAGGAGGACGATGGTTAATTACATCGAACAGCAGAGACGAAGTGATCTGGATGGCCTTTGGCTAGAGACACTGCCGTGCCTTATTGGGGAATCTTTTGATGACTCTAGCGATGATGTATGTGGAGCTGTTGTTAACGTTAGAGCTAAAGGTGACAAGGGAGCAATATGGACTACGGAAGGTGAAAACAGAGAGGCTGTTACACATATAGGGAGGGCATACAAGGAAAGGTGAGGACTTCCTCCAAAGATAGTGATCGGTTGGGGCGCCTGGGTGGCTCAGTCGGTTAAGCGTCTGACTTCGGCTCAGGTCATGATCTCGCGGTCCGTGAGTTCAAGCCCCGCGTCGGGCTCTGTGCTGACAGCTCAGAGCCTGGAGCCTGTTTCAGATTCTGTGTCTCCCTCTCTCTCTCTCTGACCCTCCCCTGTTCATGCTGTCTCTCTCTGTCTCAAAAATAAATAAACGTAAAAAAAAAAAATTAAAAAAAAAAAAAAAAAAAAAAGATAGTGATCGGTTATCAGTCCCATGCAGACACAGCTACTAAGAGCCTGGCTCCACCGCTAAAAACAGGTTTGTTGTTTGAGAAGACACCTTCTGAGTATTCTCATAGGAGACTGCGTCAAGCAGTCGAGATTTGGGAGCTGAACCAAAGCCTCTTCCAAAGCAGAGTGGACTGCATTTAAATTTGATTTCCATCTAAATGTTGCTAAGATATAAGAGAAGTCTCACTCGCCTTTGTCTTGTACTTCTGTGTTCGCTTTTTTTTGTTTGTTTGTTTGGCTAGAGTGTCCACTATCCCAATCAAAGAATTACGGTACACATCATCCCCAGAACCCATGAATGTGTTCCTGGCCCACTCTGTAATAGCTTAGTAGAATTACCATTATAAACACATTTTACGCATCCACAATATTTAAAAAGGAACTTGCATTTCTGTAGCTTAAAGGAAAAAAAATTCTGTTTATGTTCCATTGTATGCAGGAGCATATTTTGCTGGTTTGGAAGAGTATGATGCATACAGTTTTCTAGCAATTTTCTTTGTTTCTTTTCACAGCATTGTCTTTGCTGTACTCTTGCTGATGGCTGCTAGATTTTAATTTATTTGCTTCCCTACTTGATAACGTTAGTGATTCTGATTTCAGTTTTTCATTTGTTTTGCTTTTGTTTTTTTCCTCATGTAACATTGGTGAAGGATCCAGGAATATGACACAAACATTAATTTTGTGCAAAAAAAAAAAAAAAAAAGAGAGACACTTAACTGACTGAGCTACCCAGTTGCTCCTTCCTTCATGACTATTAATAGAGTATAGATGGTTTTCTTTATACAAGGTTGTTGCTCAGAAATCCACCGATCATTCTGTAAAAACTCTCCTGTATCCTCTGAGTTGCTCTCTCTTGTTCCTTTAAAATCTTCTTTTTGTTTTTGATACTTGGCAGTGTGATCGTATTGTGTATCTGTGTGGACGCCTTTTAGTTTATTTTATTTGGAATTCATTGTGCTTCTTGATTTTGTAGGTCTGTTTCTTTCCGCGGAGGAGAGACATTTAAATCATTAATTGCTCATACAAGCTCTCTGCCCCCTTTTCTTTCTCAGTACCGTATTGGGTCCCCTTGATGAATATATTGGTTGACTTGATGGTGTTCAACGGGTCCCTCAGGCATTCGTCCCATGCCCACATTTTATTATTTTTTTATCTAACATGATTATTTTAATAACTTGTCTTCAAGTTTTTTAGTTCTTTATTCTGCTTGATCAAGTCATAATTAATGCCTCTAGTGAATTTTCAAATTCAGTTATTGTACTTAGCTCTCATTTTTTGTTCATTCCTTGATTATACTTCTGTTTCACTGACATTTTCAGAGTCTTCCAGAGTAGTTTCCATATTTTATTTAATTGATTTATTTACTCTTAGCTATTTAATCATCACTTAGATGGTTATTTTGAATTGTATACCAAGTAATATAGATGCCCATTGCCTACAGCCACTTTCTGCAGATGTATCTTGTTTTTTTTTTTTTTTTTTTAATTTTCTTTTTTTTAACCTTTATTTATTTTTGAGACAGAGAGAGACAGAGCATGAACAGGGGAGGGACAGAGAGAGGGAGACACAGAATCTGAAACTGGCTCCAGGCTCTGAGCTGTCAGCACAGCGCCCGACGCGGGCCTCGAACTCACGGAACGCGAGATCATGACCTGAGCCGAAGTCGGACACTTAACCGACTGAGCCACCCAGGCACCCCTGTATCTTGGTTTTTTGACTGTGCCATGTTTTTCTGTCTCTTTGTATGGTTTTTGATCTCTTGTTGAGATTTGGGAATTTAAACGAGCTATGTCTTCTAGTCTTTATGGACGTGGTTGTTTTCAGGAGAACACCAGTAACAGCCAGCTGGACTAGAATAATTGTATCTGCTCACACCCGTTTGGTCGTTGTACGTGTAACTTTCCAGTAACCAAAAACTTCTCTCTCTTAAGCACGCATGATATCTCGCTCTCCCTGATGTCCATCTTCAGGACTACAGTTTCTCTGGTGCTAACACAGTATTCGCCATTTTGACTCATGACAACCAATGGTGCATTCATGCTATCTGCCATTCTGTCTTGTACTCTGTGCCATGCAAAACGAAGTAAGTTGATGCACTTGCACGAAAAGTCACAGATTGGGACACATCGTCCAATATTCTCTTTGTCTCCAAGGCAAAAAGGAGGGATTGAAAGTTTTCTCGCAGTCATCACATGGTGTGCTAGAGAAGGAAGACAACCCTAATGGGCACATGTGACAAACTTTCCTTCCCTTTTCAATGTGATTGTTCTTGATTTCAAAAAGCCTTTGATGGCTTTTTGTGACCTCTGGATTGGCTTATGGAGTCCCAAAAGTGCTCTTTGGTTATATATTGTGTATATGTTCATGTCTCCAATAAGGAATGAAGTCCTCATGGTTCCTACTCCATTATCTTGCTGACATTCTCGGATTGATTTTATCTTTGCATATTAGAGTTTATTTATTTGTTAAAATTTTTTTTAATGTTTATTTTTGAGAGAGAGAGAGAGAGCAAGTGGGGGGGGAAGGCAGAGAGAGAGGGAGACACAGAATCCATAGCAGACTCCAGACTCTGAGCTGTCAGCACAGAGCCCAACATGGGCTCATGAGCATGAGATCATGACCTGAGCCAAAGTCAGACGCTTAATGGACTGAGCTACCCAGGTGCCCCTGCATATTAGAGTTTTTAAGTATACTCATCTGTGAGTAGTAAGGGCAATGAGTTTTCTTTTGTGTTTTTTGATGTCTTTTAAGTATATCTTCTCATGACATGCAGGCCTTCTGGCCAAAACCACACATAGAAACTTCATTGCAGAGTCTCAGTGGGGAGACATTCATGTAGCAGTGGCCTTGAGATTTTTCACTTGATAGACTAGGACGATGATGAAGACAGTGAAGGACAGCAGGGATTTTGTGAAGGATATATCCAAACTGAGACAAGTGGCCACAATAAGAATCTTCTTGCCAAAAATGATGAAGGATATAAAACATTTTGGAAAAATTCCCTTTGTAAGTTGGCTACTTTTCCAAAACAGTGTGTTACTGCACGAGAAGACTCAGACCAAATATCTAAACGTTCAAGTTCATGGAAAGAAAAGTTGGAAAATGTGGAAAAGTACCCAGTGCATGCTGAAAATAATTCTTTGAACCATTTTGAAAATAGGGTTGGGTTCACTTATCTAGTCAAATATTTCTGAACATCAGTAATTTAAAAATGCTAAGTGGAATCAATTTGAGAGACCCTTTAGTGAGGGTTCTTTAGTCTTTTACCAACAAATAATCCCTCCTAGTTCAGAAATCTATAAACTTTAGGGGCGCCTGGGTGGCTCAGTCAGTTAAGTGTCTAACGCAGCTCGGGTCATGATCTCGTGGTTTGTGAATTCAGGCCTGTTGTTGGGCTCTCTGCTATCGGTGTGGAGCCCACTTCAGATTCTCTGTCTCCCTCTCTCTCTCTCTGTACCCTTCTCTACTTGCTCGCACTTTCAAAAATAAATAAACTTAAAAAAAAAAAAAAAAAAGAAACCTATAAACATCGTAAATGTGGGATGATCTTGAACCATTCGTCATTGCTCATTGAGCGTCAGAGAACGAATCATCATGAAGAATTTTACCTGTGTAGTAAAACTAGAACTTCAGTGAGTGATGTGGGAAACCAAATCAACTGAAAAATTAAATTTCTTTACTGCTTACGGCCCATTGAAACAGGCAGAGTGACCTTCCTCTGGGAGCTCAGCTGCCTGGATGTTGACACTTTGCTAAGGGCAAAAGGGAAGTCTTAGCTTAACATTATCCTGACCCCCCAGGATCCTGTTAAGTCTACTTTAACATAGAAAAATTCCTTTGGAAACTTCCTTTGTCTCTAACCTTACAAGATATATGCTGGCAATCATCCTCCAAGCATATGGCCTCTGATATACATCTGAAGGGTCTCATGACTGATTTTTTACTAAACAGTGGTAAATGACCTTTTCTTACACAAAAGCTAACCCCCTCAATGTCCTGGAAACCTTGCTTCCAAAATTCCGTAGAGACTTATGCCATCCCTAACCTCCCCCCAATCTGAATATACATAATCAGTCATCTGTCACAACCCCAGTGCAGCTCTTTCTGCCCATGGGTCCTGTCCCATGCTTTAATAAAATCACCTTTTTGCACTGAAGACATCTCAAGAATTCTTTTTTGGCCATTGGCTCTGGACCCCAACACTTCAAACCACATCATTTGGTGTCCTAACGTGGGGTTGAGCCTTCTCATTTGGACTCTGAGCCTTGGTGCAAACCTGAGGAGTATTATTTTCTCTTCCTTTACTTTCATTTCAGGGGCCTTTCGAGGAGTATGGTCTATTGGAACACTTCCCTGTGGATTGCTCAGGCTGCAATCCTCTATCTAGCCCGTGGCTACCCTATGGAGGAGAAAGCCTGCCTTTTGGCTGGAAGTTAGTACCCTGGCCGCGATGGTAATAAGGCTCAGAAACTTGATGCCCTCTTTTGTATTCCTTTCCTTATACAAAGTTGTCTGTCTTGGGCACGGGACAGCCACTTGTGACTAGCCTTGCTGCCAGTCTTAAGACTCCTATTTGAGTCCTCATGGGTCTAATGTGATCCCCTCCACATCCCTGGTCTAGCTACTTCTGGCTGCAGGACCTGCCCTGGGAGCCGGCCAAAACCAGGACCCCATTGAGTTAAATCCCAAGTGGGGGCCATTTCCTAGAGAGGTTGCTTGTAAAGACTACTTGTGATGGAATGTTGCTTAGACCATGATGGATTTCTATCTTTACCATTTTCCATCACTGTCCTCTACTAACTACTTAGACTACCGAATTGGGTGATTTTCCCTTGTAAAACTGTTTTAGCGTTTTCTATGGGTTAGAAAACAGCACATGGGGATGCAAACTGGCGCAGCCACTCTGGAAAACAGTATGGAGGTTCCTCAAGAAATTAAAAATACAACTACCCTACGACCCAGCAATTGCAGTACTAAGTATTTATCCAAGGGATACAGGTATGCTGTTTTGAACGGGGACATGTGCCCCAATATTTATAGCAGCACTATCGACAATACCCGAAGTATGGAAAGAGTCCAAATATCCATTGATAGATGAATGGATAAAGAAGATTTGGTATATGTATACAATGGAGTATTACTCGGCAGTCAAAAAGAATGAAATCTTGCCATTTGCAAAACGTGGATGGAACTAGAAGGTATTATGCCAAGCAAAATTGGTCAGAGAAAGACATATCATATGACTTCACTCGTGAGGACTTTAAGATACAAAACAGATGAACATAAGGGAAGGGAAGCAAAAATAATATAAAAACAAGGAAGGGGGATAAAACATAAGAGACTTAAATATAGAGAACAAACGGAGGGTTGCTGGAGGGGTTGTGGGAGGGGGGTGGGCTAAACAGATAAAGGGCATTAAGGAATCTACTTCTGAAATCTTCGTTGCACTATATACTAACTAACTTGGATGTAAGTTAAAAAAATAAATTAAAAAATTTAAATAAAAAATAAATTAAAAAAATAAAAAGATTAAAAATAAAAACAACATCACAGCCTTCACAGGAAGGCAGTAGTGCAGCCGTCACTAGAAGGCTTGCCCACCATAAGGCACTGTACTTCAGTCCGTTCAACAGCCACCCATCTGTAGCCTAGGGTGCAACGAGGAATGGGGGGAGACTAGCATCCTTCCTACAGGCCCTTTATGGCAGGCAGTGATCAACAGTGATTTTCGTTCGAAGGATGCCTCCAGTCGCTTTCGACACCAGGAGCTGGGTGGGATTTTTGGTAATGGACCTTCTCTCTTCTTCAGTTCCTAGGGACTTTTCCTTGGAATGCGTTTTAACCCACTGGAAACAGTTTGGATTGCAAAGTTTAGGAAAGGACTGATCTGTAACACTGCATGGCCTCAGTGGGCTTTATCAGTTAGATCTCTTGTGCAGGAAATAGGGCAGATGGACAGTTACCCTAGGTCCAGGCCTTCAGGGCTGTAAGTCAGGATCTGGAACTAAGAGGCTCTGGCAGAACGTGTCTGGTCAGTAACCAGGCCAGTTAACTCCCTCCTGACATATCAGAGGATAATTGCCTAAACAGGCCTCCAAATAAACCCAGGTTGCTGGACAAAACACAGGCCATCCCTAATGAATGGGACGCTGACTCTCACTGTTCCTCTTAATAGATGTGGAGGCTTCTCTCCCGTTCATTTTCCAGGCTAATGGCTATAATTGGAGTCAGTATCTCTGGATGCGGACTTTCAGAAAGATTCCCAAACAGCTCCCAAAACTCCCTTTGTTTTGGGGAAATTCCCTGTCTTCTCCAGCCTGACATGGATGGCATATTTCCATTTTGGTAGAAAAAAAACATGGCATGTGCTCATCTGTCCAATCAGCTGAGGTTTAGAACTGGGAGCCCTCTCTCTCTGCCTTCTGGCAGCACCTCGCCTCTTCTGCCTCTCCCTCCTGTTTCTGTACCACTTGGAGTGCAGTCCACGTAAGTGGTTCCTATGCCATCCTGGGTGCCTCTGGCACCCATTGCCTCCTCCTCTTACCCTTGGTGTCAGGGAGCAAAGAGCATCCCCTTTGGGCCACCCACTTCAGATTTTCCCACCAGTGTCCCAGGTAAAAATTGACAATGGGGAACAAATTGACTTTTTATTTATTTATTTAATTTTATTTAATTTTATTTTTTTTTTAATTTTTTTTTTAAATTTTTTATTTTTTAAAGTTTATTTATTTTTGACAGAGAGAGAGGCAGAGAATGAGCAGGGGAGAGGCAGAGAGAGATGGAGACACAGACTCGGAAGCAGGCTCCAGGCTCTGAGTTGTCAGCACAGAGCCTGACGCGGGGCTCGAACTCACAAACTGCGAGATCATGACCTGAGCTGAAGTCAGATGCTCAACCAACTGAGCCACCCAGGCGCCCCACAAATTGACTTTTTAAAAAAATGTTTATTTTTGAGAGAGAGACTGATCATGAGCAGGGGAGGGGCAGAGAGGGAGGGAGACACAGAATCTGAAGCAGGCCCCAGGCTCTGAGCTGTCAGCATAGAGCCCGATGTGGGGCTTGAATCCACAAACTGCCAGATCATGACCTGAGCCAAAGTCAGACACGTAACTGACTGAGCCACCCAGGTGCCCCTAAATTGATGGATTTTTGTGTGGACCCAGGTGGAACATAATTTGGTATTCAAACTTAAGTTTGTTGGTTTAATTAAAATAGACATGTCCAAATTTAGAGTTATCATCATTAAATATGACACTTTCATTCCACCAATGTTTACTAAAGGTCAAATAAGCTCGTGTTCTCTGTTGCAATTTGTAATAAAAAGATGACTTAAAATAATGGTTGCGGTGCCTGGGTGGCTCAGTCAGTTAAGTGTCCGACTTCAGCTCA
Source organism: Panthera pardus (assembly GCF_024362965.1). Taxonomy (NCBI): domain Eukaryota; kingdom Metazoa; phylum Chordata; class Mammalia; order Carnivora; family Felidae; genus Panthera; species Panthera pardus. The sequence continues at coordinate 7,760,376 of NW_026526743.1, forward strand.
GGTCATGATCTTGGGGTTTGTGAGTTCGAGCCCTGCGTCAGGCTCTGTGCTGACAGCTTGGAGCCTGGAACCTGCTTTGGATTCCGTGTCTCCCTCTATCTCTGCTCCTCCCCTGCTCACTTTCTGTCTCTCAATAATAAACGTTAAAAAATTAAAAAAAAAAAATAACGGTTAACTTTGTCTCAAAGATTTCATGGGTAATTGTTAAGATAGCTTTCAAAGTTTTTGGTAACCTGAGACTTTAAAGCTTTCCTTGGATTGAATTCATTGGATTTCTATCTATGTGTTTTCCAAATAGGATAAGGCATTGATTACTAAACATAAGGTGTATCTACTGTTGACTTCCTGTTGCTGAGAAACTAAGGATATTTGGGTCTGTTGGTAAACATGCTTTCTGTTTGATTGATTCATGAATTTTCCTTGTAAAGAATTCTGGTATAACAGTTCACAATTGGTTACTACTTAGTTCGCATTGGAGACTAAGGTTCCTAAGAATGCTACATTCTGCTAAATGTAATTAAGACTGATGGAAATAAAGGAAGCAACTCTGTATGTAGAAAAGTAGGAGATGTGTAAGAAAAATGTAAGGAATGAAAATACATTTTTGTTGAAGGTAATTTTGTCCTGGTTGTTTGGAGAGCAATGGCTTGGGACAAAATCTGAATGCAAAGGAAAGTTGTAGAAGGTTTGTGAAGAGAAATCTTTGGAAAGGAATTTTATGTATGGTCAGGATGGACTGAAGTTGAAATGAATAGATTTTTAAAAACCACATTCTGGGGCATCTGGGTGGCTCAGTCGGTTGAGCATCCGACTTCAGCTCAGGTCATGATCTTGCAGTTTGTGGGTTCGAGCTCCGCGTCGGGCTCTGTGCTGACAGCTCAGAGCCTGGAGTCTGCTTCTGTGTCTCCCCCTCTCTCGCCCCTCCCCTACTTGTGCTCTGTCTCCCTCTCTCAAAAATAAACATTTTTTTAAAAATTAAAAAAAAAATAAGCACATTCTGTTTACTCTCTTGTTTAAAAGACAAAGTTTCCTGGATTGTTGGTTTTCTCTTGATAAGAAAATGTAAACAAAATGGTTTTCTTTTTTCTTTGTCAGCCTAGAAAAACCAGTTTCTGTGTTTTGACTTTATCAGGCCTTTGGTGATCCTAATCCTATTTAGGCATGTGCTTTAAAACTGTCTAAGGTTTTAACAAACTTCCCCAAGATTTAGATCTTAAAGGGAATCTTTTTGACTAATTAGTCTTGTTTCGTTGGTATGTTGTAGTTTAAGGTCATCAAGATGTGCAGGTTATAGAGGTGTTTGTGTTCTGTGTCACAGAAATCACTGATTTTCCCTGTCAGTTGCACTATAATGAACTCTCAGTTCTTTAACAATGTCAATTTCTGGGTCCTTGTCATTTTAATTGTTCCAGTGCTCTTACAGAGCATATAAAGGGATTCATAAAAAGGACTTTTAGGACAAATACATATCTTTAAGATCTTAAAACTCAAATGGGTAAGAATTTCCAGAACTAAAAAGGTTGCATTCAAATTGAAGAATTAGTGGGGCGCCTGGGTGGCTCAGTTGGTTAAGCGTCTGACTTTGGCTCAGGTCATGATCTCGCGGTCCGTGAGTTCGAGCCCCGCGTCGGGCCCTGTGCTGACCGCTCGGAGCGTGGAGCCTGTTTCAGATTCTGTGTCTCCCTCTCTCTCTGACCCTCCCCTGTTCATGCGCTGTCTCTGTCTGTCTCAAAAATAAATAAAAAAACGTTAAAAAAATAATTAAAAAAAAAAACAAATTGAAGAATTAGTAACATGGGACAAAACGAACTAAACGATTAGTTTTTACGACTCTTCTTTGAAACATTGCTGGTTCTCTAATGTTTGCTCTTCCAGATTAAGGAAACTTTCTCTTAAGGTATCTATGACTGACAAAAATATGATAAAATATTCCTTTGTGAAAAAATTGAAGCATTTAACTTTTCTCTCTACCTGAACCCTCTGAAATTCAAAAAGTCTCAGTGAGTATGCTTTCTTCCTTGGCAGTCATAGTTATTTGCAAAAGTTCCATAAAGAATCTACTCTCCTTGCAACAGGACACCATTGGAAACATTGGTTATTTTACCAAAGCTTTGACTGGAATGTCGTATTTGAGAGACATGCATAGACTCAGATATGACCAGATGGCTTTAAGGAATTGATGTTGACTTTATGAAACACGGAGCCAATGGTGCCCCTTGGGGATGTTGGCCTGATACCTTCTTACAAACTTGCCAGCAGCCTCACCAGGTGAGTAGAGAATGTCACTTCCTGGCGAGTCTAGGAATCTGAGGATATCTTGGGGATCTTGAGCAGAGGAATTCACCCAAATCTATAGATATTGTAGGCATGTTTGATGGCAAGTACTTGGCTTGGCTTCTGGCCTAGAGAGGCTACTAAAAGTTCAATCTAGATTCCTCATGAGAAGTTCAAGTAAAGCAAATTAAAAAAACAATTTTTTTTTTTTAATGTTTATTTTTGAGACAGAGAGCACGAGCAGGGGAGGGGCAGAGAGAGACACACACAGAATCCTGCAGCAGGCTCCAGGCCCTGGGCTGTCAGCACAGAGCCCAATGCAGGGCTTGAACCCGTTAACTGTGAGATCATGACCTGAGCCAAAGTTGGACGCTCAACCAACTGAGCTACCTACGTGCCTCCCAAAAAGACTTTTTTAAATGTTTATTTTTGAGAGAGAGAGAGAGAGAGAGAAAGAGAGAACAGAGCACGAGTGGGGGAAGGGGCAGAGAGCGGGGGAGACACAGAATCCAAAGCAGGCTCCAGGCACTGAGCTGTCAGCACAGAGCCTGATGCAGGGCTTGAACTCACAAACAGCGAGATCATGACCTGAGCCGAAGTTGGACCTTAACTGACTGAACCACCCAGGCGCTCCTAAGTAAAACGATTTTAAAAGATCTGTATGGTCAATGACTATTCTTACTGAGTTTATGTAAATAATAGGCCAAGTTTGTTAAAAATTGGATTTGTTTTTCAATCAAATTAGCCCTCATTTGGCTGTCTCTGGAAATAAGGGTGATTATGGAGAGAAAAAACTATGTTTCAATAACTGATCTTTACGGGTATTCAGTTCTGGTTGTTTGTTGTTTGCCCAGGCCGGACAATTTGAGGTGAACTTCAGAGAAATTGACACAATAGCTCATGTATAGACAGTCTTCATGCCTATTATTCTCTGGGGATAACAGGACCCTGTGGATATGTGAATATGTGAACAGCTGGAAAATGGGATAGAGTCCTCAATAATTATGTCACTCATCTATCACCTTGATCAGTTCTGTGTGGCTGGAATGGAAAAATTTCTCCTTAAAAGCCAGAGCGTACCCCACTCCATGGGGTTAACTATGGACTTGTGGGCATAATGGATGACTAAACTTTCCTTATGATTGGACTGGATGGTGTACTTGGGGATGCCCTGATCTCCTGAGACAAGTCTTCTCCCACTTGTCAGTGATTCCTCATAATTAGGATACTGGTAAGGCTAGACCTCAAAGAGAGCTTCTTGATGGTTTTATTCCTTAGTCCTATTTGTCCCAGGAACCACCTCTGTTGATGTACAATTCCAAATAGAGGCTTTATCCAAGCACTCAACAGCCCTCCTGGTACGAAGAAGCCTCGAAACTTAACAGTGGGACAGTCCCTGACAATAATGACTCCACATCAGGGCCAGAGTGCTTTGAGACCAAAGGCCACCAGTGGATGATGGGAGGTCGACTTACTAAATACCAGGCTATGCTCTTAGATATACCTCAAATAATACCTAACACTTGTCAAACTTTATTTTTTTTAATGTTTATTTTTGAAAGAGCGAGCGGGGGAGGGGCAGAGAGAGGGGAACAGAGGATCTGAAGGAGGCTCACTGCTTTCAGTGCTGATGATGTGGGACTCGAACTCATGAGCCATGAGATCATGACATGAGCTGAAGTTGGACGTTTAACCGACTGAACCACCCAGGCGCCCCTGCAGAAGTTTCATGGGAGAAAAGGGCATAGGAAAAGCTGGATAGACTGTAGTCAGTCTGACTCAAACTGTTGAAGCCAAAGCCCTCCCAGCAAATAGATCTGCCCCAAAAGCAGCGATAACAGCACTCGTCTGTGCTTTAAAATTGGCATAGGACCTCAAAAGAAGCTAAGTGTGCCTTCCTAATCTTACATGGGGCAATTTGGAAGAAAAGGGGATTATAATCAAGTCATAACAACTCCCCAATCAAATATGGGCCCTAAGTGATTACTCTTCTTGAGGCTGTACATCTGCTGACGGAGGTGACTGTTATTCGCCTCAAAAGACAGCAAAAAGATATGACCTTAGGATCTAAGGGAAACAATTTGGCAGGCCCTGCAGCCAAGTGGGCAGCACCAAATAAACAAATGCTAAGTCTTAAACCAGTCTAACTCCAATAAAGTCCATAACACCAGTCTATTCAACACTGAAACATTCACATAGCCCAGGAACGAGTATGTTCAAAAAATGCACAGGACTGGCTTGTTAATAATGAGGGAAAAATCTTTATCCCCCACCCTCCACCAAATAGCCAATGGAAGGTAAAACAGGGTTTATACCAGGCTACTCAGTAGAAAGGCCATCGAGGTGACAAAAACCTTGCTAGGAGAAATTGTCCCTAGATTTGGATGACTTTGGTCTCCACAAAATGACAACAGACCATCCTTTTTAGTGTACAGATAACTTAGCAAACAGCTCAGGCCTTAAAAAATTAATTGCTATTTACTTTTGGCCTTGTATCCACAGTGCTCTGGAAAGGTGGCTCTCCAAAACCAAACGGCCCGTGATATCCTTTTTTTTTTTTTTTCCAATATATAAAATTTATTGTCAAATTGGTTTCCATACAACACCCAGTGCTCATCCCAAAAGGTGCCCTCCTCAGTACCCATCACCCACCCTCCCTGGCCCGTGATATCCTAACTGTAGTTCAAGGAGGCCCAGAATTAGATGATGAGCCCTGAATGGGACCCAGTGTCTGTGTGGCTCTAACTTGTGGCCATGGCTTCACCCAGGCTGGATAAGCCCCTGTACTTTGGGTGTTGCCTGGATGCATGGACCATTAGCAACCCAGCCGACCTTCTACGTGTAAAACAACAGTGGGCATGTTCTGTTTCATTGGTATGACCATCTTTGATCCCTCTTTGGGACTGGAGGATGTTGTTTGTTACGTGGAAATAAGTACGTGGTCAAAGCCTTAAATGACACTCAAAGTAGCATTTCCCTGTTAAATACTGAAGGGACACAAATGCATAAGGCAGTTTTACAAAATAAAATGGCATTAGATGTTTTAACTGCTGCAGAAACGGGGACATGTGCTATCACAAAGACAGTGCTGGGCATACATTCCAGATTACTACAAACATACTTCTGGGTTTCGAACAGATGTGAATGCTCAAGTTGGCCCTTTAAATGATCCCTCTCTTTCCTTTAACGATTGGTCAAACTCTTGGATTCGAAGAAGATTTATGTCAACTATCAAAGGACTCTTTTTTGAGCTGCTTTTTCTTTTTGGTGTTCTAATCAGGTTTTGTTGATTTCTCCCATGTCTCTCCTCCACCTGGCGCCCAGGCTGTTTGACTGCCATAGCTTCAATCTGACAGATGATCCTTTCCACTCGGGAAGGTCCATACGTGCGGTCTCCCTTGGACTCAGCTGCCTCTGGCTTTTGTAACTCATATATATATATATATAAGTCCCCAACTGACCAGTGTTGGCTCATAGGTAGGGACATCTCTACGTCCCTTATTTGGCAGGAAGAAGCTACAGAAGATGAGACCTTCCACCCTCATCACACTTAAAGATTTAAGGGTAAAGATTGTTAAGGGGGATTAATGGGGGAAACAAAGGCAATTGAGAAATTTCTTTACTGCCCACAGCCCCTTGACAAGTCCTTGAAACAAGCAGAGTGACATTATTCTACGAGTTCAGCTGCCTTGATGTTGACACTTTGCTAAGGGAAAAAGAGAATTGTAGCTTAACATTATCTGCGCCCCCCCCCCCGTCCCTGCAGGATTCTGTAAGTCTACTTTTTTTAAAAGTTTTTTTTTTTAACATTTATTCATTTTTGAGAGACAGAGACAGAGTGCGAGCAGGGGAGGGGCAGAGAGAGAGGGAGACACAGAATCTAAAGCAGGCTCCAGGCTCTGAGCTGTCAGCACAGAGCCCGACATGGGGCTCGAACTCGAACAGTGAGATCATGACCTGAGCTGAAGTCATATACTTAACTGACTGAGCCACTCAAGCACCCCCCTGTAAGTCCACTTTAACATATAAGAATTCCTTTGGAAACTTCCTTTATCTCCACCCCCACCCCAAGATCTATGTTGGCAATCATCTTCCAAGCTTATGACCCCCTGATATACATCTGAAGGGTCTTATGACTGAGTTTTTACTAAACAGTGGTAAATGACTTTTTTTCCTAACAGCAGCTAGCTCCCTCAAGGTCCTAGAAACCTTGCTTCCAAAATTCTTTAGAGACTTATGCTATCCCTAACCCCCTTCCAACCTGAACGTATATAATCAGTCATCCATCAACCCTGGTGCAGCTCTTTCTACCCATGGGTGCTGTCCCCATGCTTCAATGAAAACAACTTTTTGCACCAAAGACAACTCAAGATTTCTTTCTTGGCCACTGGTTCCATCCCCAACACTTCAAACCACATCAGTGAGGACTCAAACCTAAAAAAGTACCAGGGCCTTTATAAATGGAGAGAGATCCGATCAATGCTGTTTATCTGAGAAAAAGTTTAACCAGGGCTCAAATTTTTTTTTTTTAAGTTTTAGCTGTTTTGAGAGAGAGAACGCAAGTGAAAGAGGGGTAGAGAGAGAGAATCCTAAGCAAGCTTCACACTGCTAGTGCAGAGCCTGATGAGGGGCTTGAACCCACGAACCATGAGATCATGAGCTGAGCCGAAGTTGGATGCTTAACCCACTGAGCCAGCCTAGGCGCCCCTAAAGATTTTAAGTAATCTCTATCTACATCCAATGTAGGGGTCAAACTCACAACCCTGAGATCAAGAGTTGTGTGCTCTACTGACTGAGCCAGTCAGGTGCCCTTTTTTCTTCATAATTTAAATGAATTCCTGGATGTTACTAAGGGCCAGATGCTGTCGAGTGACCGATTACTGAACTTTCTCATGCCTAGATTAGTGACAGTGGATAGTAAGTGGGGTATTGGATGATGGAAATACCATGTAGATGGATGACCTTCCAGTGATGCAGACGTTGCTGGCAGGTATGTCCCTCACTCCCACTCAGCCCCGTGATTAGTACTGTCTCATGGTCTGGGCTCTGTGCCAGGGACTGATTAGTTGAGCAGGCAGTGAGCATTTCTGCTTCAAACAGCCCACCCAATCTTGGGCCAGAAATCTCCATGTTCCTTCACAGCTCTTGCTGCCCTTACACATGTTGGGTATGGAGTGGAAATAATTTCTGAGTTGTTTAAACCAATATTATGATGGTGGTGGGTAGCAGGTGGTGCTCACATTTAACACTGATAGAATGAAAATATAATAATTTCATTTTGTAGCTGTTAGTTTCTGTTCAGCTATACCAAGAAAAGAGTAACACTTGTATTAAATAAGAAAGAGAGGGAGCAATTGAGCGAGATGCAGAGGGAGGGAGAGAGAGAGAAGTGGGACTTATCCCAAGGGTGGCTCACCCAGTGTGGGGCTGAGCTCACCCAGTATAGGATTCGAACTCACGAACGGTGGGATGATGACCTGAACCAGTGTCAGATGTTTCACTGACTGACCCCCCCGGGCACCCCTGTGTTTATCCTTGATTTCTCATGGCCTCAATAGGATTACCCACCATCAGGCATCAAACTGTATCTCATGCATTAAGAAGGAATAAGGAAAGAGTCTGATAGTACATACAAATTTTGATTTGAGGTCATTTCTAATAAATTCAGGGAAGTCCTGCCTCCGTAGACACTTCTCCTCCATCTTATTAACCAGAGCTCTCCTGTAGCCACTGAAAGCAAAATCACCTTTAGCACGAATGGACACAAACTCGTCATTGAAAATGACCATTTTTACCTCCAGTGTGTCCCAGGATATGACACAATGGCCATCACCTTTGGCACTGAAACAAGGTGTTAAAAAAAGGTGATCAAATTTAGAATGTTCTTAACCCAGATGGAAAAGAATTTCATCGTGTATGCAGATAGATTGCTAATTCTTTATAGATGGGCTTGAACAGATATTCAACCCTGCACTTTAAGTTATTTAGGACTTTAGGGAAAACGTTGTTGCGGAGAAATAATTTTCCTTTACCATTCAAGGTTCTTTTAGCTGGTCTAAGAATCAAATTGACTGAGACCAGTCATAGGAGACAAAAAAATCTCAAAGTTTAATTACATGTGCATAAAAGCCCAATAATGAAATTGAAAACCATAGAAATAACCAATGCAAATAGTTTTTATACTTCGTAGAGAAAGAGACAATAAGTCTGTGAGGATTTGACAGCATAAAGGAAACCGCTGTTTGGGCCTTCAGTTAGTAAGGAATTAAATGGAAATTGTGTAGTGGTAATAAATTAATGAAAAGTAAGGTTTGTTCATGCAGACCTCAGCTCTTTTCTGTCTTTGGTGACAGAATGTCTCTTTACCTCTTGGTGCTGGAAAGGTATCTATTACATGGAGACTGATATTTCTGTTTTGCAATTAAATGTGAGTCAGTGTTCTTTTTGCATAGGCTGTTTCTTTTCTTTTTAATTTTTTTTTTTTGATGTTTATTTATTTTTGAGAGAGAGAAAGAAATAGAGCACGAGCAGGGAAGGGCAGAGAGAGACACACACACAGAGTCCAAAGCAGGCTCCAGGCTCTGAGCTGTCAGCACAGAGCCTGATGTGGGGCTCAAACCCATGAACAGTGAGATCATGACCTGAGCCCAAGTCAGACACTCAACCGACTGAGCCACCCAGGTGCCCCAGGTGTAGGCTGTTTCGTAAGTGTCTTTAATTTCAAAATAATCAACAGGAGCACATTTTAGGGCAGCTCTTAAAATGTCATTGTCCCCTATACAAAGTCAGGAAGACAGAACTGGAAATATATCATAAGCAGGGAGATCAGAAGCCTAGAACCTTTATCCCCCCACAGCCCCACCCAGATCTACCTTCTGAAAATTTTCCAGGTCTGGCTCCACTCTGGGCTCTCCCTTCACACAAACAGATTAAAGGAGATCAAAAATTTGCTTGGCTGCCTATTCCCAATTGCAAAGTAAGTACTCACTTTTTGCTGAAACCCGAATACAGATATATAGGAACAGAGAACTACATATTTTGGTGCCTAAATTTCTGTCCTTTTTATTAAATTCTCTGCTTCTTGTGTTTCCTCTTTCAGCATCTTCTTTTCCATTCATGAATATCCAGTTGTTGAAGGTTTAGAAAGCAAATATCCGTATATATTCTTAAATTGTAACCCGAATGTGGTTTCACCTCTTGTTGGGGGTTGAGCCAAAAGACACCACCAAGCCAAAGAATAGGAAAAAGACAGGTTTTCCTTGCAACAAATAAGAACCCCAAGGACATTTCCTAAAATGGTGACTCCCCCAGACAAAAGACTTGGGGGAAGTTTTAAGCTAGTGGCATATGCATATTTATGAAGGGGCCTGGCAAAGGACATTTTAGTATACGCTCACTCAAAAGTCATCCCACGTTGGCAAGAGTCCAGATCCTGGTTGATTGAAGTTACAGGGCCACCGTGGGTGGTCATCATCCATTCTGTGGCTCTCTCAGTCTGGTATTTGGATGCTCAGAGGGGTTTAATTCCCCCAAAACCATTCAAGAATGTGTGTGAAGTCCATCTTTACTTTGGAAACAGCAGTGGAAGTTTTGCCGTGGGTTTATTATCTCTGTTATGACTAGACTATCTCCTGGCCTGGTAGTGCATATTTGTTTTTACATTTGGCTGCCTTAAAATCATTAACTACTGATGTCTACTTTTCTGCAATTTTGACATATCCCAGGACGTTCACCAAACATGTGCTTTGGGTAAGTAGTGCTGGTCTAGATCCTAACGTGGCTGGGGGTCTAAAGGGACTTGTCTTATGTTAGGAAATCTGTGCCTTGTCTTCTTTTTTCTGTAGACCCCTAACCTTATCTGCCTACAGAACGATTACCACAATCCACCTAATGAGCCTATCCCTCAGCCCACAGAGTGAAGAATTTTCTGTGTGTGCCGAGGACACTTTAGATGCTCTCTCCTAGCAGTTGCAAGAGTCCAATACATTATAGTCACTCTGCTGTTACAGGAGAAGTCCACTACTTACTCATCAGCATGAGTGAACCTTGTAACATTTAACTTCAAAAGTGAATATTACTGGGGCGCCTGGGTGGCTCAGTCGGTTAAGCGTCCAACTTCGGCTCAGGTCATGATCTCGAGGGGGGTGAGTTCAATCCCGCTTCGGGCTCTGTGCTGACAGCTCAGAGCCTGGAGCCTGCTTCAGATTCCGTGTTTCCCTCTCTCTCTGCCCCTACCCCCTTGTGCTGCCTCTCTCTCTCTCACACAAATAAATTAACATTAAAAAAAAGAAAAAAACCTACCAGTTATTTTACCAGCAGAAGAAGGGTTTATTTGGGAATAACAAAGAATTGTAATTAGGGATATATGTATGGGCTGTGGCAAAACCATAGGCAGGTCCAGGGAAGAAACAAGAGACATGCTTTTTTGAAGAGACAGGAGTAAGTTGGGAAGTCTGTTATAAACTCAAAGTCCTTTAGACTAAATTGGTATTTTGAAGGATGGTGGGTTTTCATTGGTTGAGCTGTTGGCTGGGAGAAATGAGAAAAACATCTCTTCCTGTGGCTGGAATAGTAGAGTATAAGCTACCTCCAAGGTCAGGTTTGTGGAAGGTCAAGACCTTCTCTTTGGATCTGCCAGTGACTATGAGTGATAGGGTTTGAGAGCTCCCCCTGCTGAAACTTCCTGACTCCATTTTAGTGAGGGTTCCCACTACTTTCTCATTTTCTTTCCCTTTTTTTTTTTTTTTTTTTTTCCTAACATCCATTTTTGAGAGTGAGAGAGACAGAGCGTGAGTGGGGGAGGGGCAGAGAGAGTGGACAACACAAAATCCGAAGCAGGCTCCAGGCTCTGAGCTGTCAGCACAGAGCTTGATGCAGGGCTGAAATCCATGGACCACGAGATCATGACCTGAGCTAAAGTTGGATGCTTAACCGACTGAGCCACCCAGGAGTCCCTAACTTCCACATTTTCATTGGACCACTATCTCAACATTTCTAATACTCTAATCCTTGCTTTGATGATGTGAACTTTTTTAAGATTCTATATGATTTCATACAGTATTTTTTTTTTCTTTCTCTGTGTTGTATTTAATTCCACGCAATATCCTCCAGTTTATATGGGCCAAGCCCAGGCTGCCCCATGACAGGCCCCTTTGGCAGAAAGCCCATTTTGAGTTAAAAAGCAATCTGCATCCAACAGATTCAGGAAACGTCTTTTTTCTCCCGCTTCATTGCCTAAAAAGAATTTAGATAGAGAAACTGCCCCAGGATGATTGCTGTCACCACACACAAATATACTGTGACATCAACTAGGTATGATTAACAGCGAGGAACCTAGTATGGCCCGTTGGAGCAAAGTCCTCTATGCCCTATTTGTTTTTGAGTGGCTCAGAGAATATTTGTTTACCAAATATTTCCTCTCTTTCATCTTTCGTTGAAGTGCCTGCCTTCTCTTTAAAGTCCCAGGCTCCTACTTTTCTTCTTTTCTTCAAATATGTATTAATTTATTTTGTCAGTCTTTGCAATTTTTACATGTGTGTGGAATCTCTGTACATACAGTTCAGATTTTACGTTCTCCGGGTCTATCTCATGGCAATTTGATTCTTTAAAAAAGTTTTTTTTTTTTTTATTTAAATTTTTTTTTTTTTCAACGTTTTTTATTTATTTTTGGGACAGAGAGAGACAGAGCATGAACGGGGGAGGGTCAGAGAGAGAGGGAGACACAGAATCGGAAACAGGCTCCAGGCTCCGAGCCATCAGCCCAGAGCCTGACGCGGGGCTCGAACTCACGGACCGCGAGATCGTGACCTGGCTGAAGTCGGACGCTTAACCGACTGCGCCACCCAGGCGCCCCTAAAAAAGTTTTTTAAAAAATACTTATTTATTTTTGAGAGGGGGAGAGAGACAGAGCATGAGCAGGGGAGGGGCAGAGAGAAAGGCAGACACAGATTCCGAAGCAGGCTCCAGTCTCCAGCTGACAGCAGAGAGCCTGATGCGGGGCTTGAACACACAAACCCCAAGATCATGACCTGAGTCAAAGTCAGATGCTCAACTGACTGAGCTATGCAAGCGCCCCGCCAATTTCATTCTTAGTCAACAGTCTGAACTTAAGTTCCAGTTCAGGCTTTGTATCTTCCTCTAATCCATATTTTGCTCCAATCTTGTGTAATCAGTGTTAAGGAATAAATAAAACAAACAGAAAGGCAGGGCCCAGCATCTGTATTCTGGGGGAAATATGGGACACCTATTTTCAAGCCCAAAAGTATGGTGAAGATTAACTCACATACATGTTCCCGAGGTTCCCAGCACAGCACCATGTAACCTGTGTGTGTGCATAGAGTGGGAGCTTAATGAACACTTAATAACGTATCTATGTTATTGTCCAAATACAGTCTTTCTCAGACTATAACTGTTCTAAGCACTACAGTGGCTGCACACATATAACCCGCTGACCTATGCTCGCTAGCTTATACCTTGACTAATTGTAGCTTCTTTGAGATTTCAACAGACCACTGATGCTGGGGAGACCAGGAACCCCATGTTCCTAGAAGATCAAACTTGACCATGGTAGGCAGTGGCCTTTTCTGATGCCAGCAAGTCTTGAGATCATATCAAGAATCATTCAACGCTGTAGCATTCTTCCCCTGCACGTCAGTAGACCCAACAGGAAGGGGTGGACTTGACCTTGCTCATGGGTGCTACTCCTCTATTCCAGCCGAAGGAATAGACGCCTTCCTTAGGCTTAAAAAATACTTTCTGGAGCACCTGGGTGGCTCAGTGGGTTAAGCGTCTGACTTCAGCTCAGGTCATGACCTCATGGTTCTCGAGTTCGAACCTTGCATCCAGCTCTCTGCTGTCAGTGTGGAGACCACTTTGGATTCTCTGTCTACCTCTGTACCTGCCCCTGGCTCAAACTCCACTCCCCCACCTCTCTCACTCTCTCTCAAAAAAAGAAATAAAAGATACTTTCCTTCTGCTTGGGCATCTGGACGGACTTAACCAGAGGTAATTTAGAACTCCGGTGGCCATTACTGGATTCTTTGAACTTTCCAGAGTTACTTTAATCAAAGCTGAGTTGCACAACTATGATTCTGAAATCAACAAGATGGAATAGGATTTCTGTTTTTGTATTTTGAAGGTTCCAAACCCTATCAAGAATGTAATATTGCCTCATGCTAACATATATATAATTTTTCAGTGAAATAAGGTAAGCAAACAATTAAAAGGATAAAAAAGAGTTGCTGATTTGTAGTCTTCTCCCCCACCTTCAATGTCAACAGATACTAACTAGGAAGCCACTTGTGCTCAGGCCCCACCTCCTGAGCATCTTCCTCTGTCCTCTCCCTTCCATCCCTTTGCTGCACCTTCCTTTTCCCCTGAAGTTCACTCTGCTGCCTCCTCTCATGAACCTATTAAAACCTGCCCCTTTAAAGATGAGTCCTCTGAGGACCTAGGTCGACCCAAAGTTTCTTATGTTCTCTGGAGTAAGGCTGAACTTGGAGCCACAGTCAAAGAATTCCCTAAAGTGACTGAGGATGCCCATAATTGGTGAAGAATTTAACATGGTGATCCAACCTTCCCAACCTGGTTTCTCAACAACCTGGTTATTGGTGAGGGCCAGGCCATACACTGGATGGGAACATCCACTGGGAGCATCATAAATGGGGCCTAAAGAAAGACTGCTAACTTTAGGCAAGACGTTAAAAGGGTCCCTGGAAGACCCCACCTATCAATTATAATGGCTTTTCCCAATCCTGTGGATCGGAACAAAATTCAGTCTTGTACACAAAAGCCCTATGAATCCCTTCATGATGATTACAATGAAGTCTAACTTCCTCCCTCCCCTCCCCTCCCCTTCCCTTCCCCTCCCTTCTTTTCCCCTCTCTTCCCCCCCATCTTCCCTTCACTTATCCCTCCTCCTCCCCCTTCCCCTCCCTTCCCTTCCCCTACCTCTCCTCTTTCCTTCCCTTCCCCTCCCTTCTTTTCCCCTCTCTTCCCCCCCATCTTCCCTTCACTTATCCCTCCTCCTCCTCCCCCTTCCCCTCCCTTCCCTTCCCCTACCTCTCCTCTTTCCTTCCCTTCCCCTCCCTTCTTTTCCCCTCTCTTCCCCCCCCCCATCTTCCCTTCACTTATCCCTCCTCCTCCCCCTTCCCCTCCCTTCCCTTCCCCTACCTCTCCTCTTTCCTTCCCTCTCCTCCCCAGCATTTAAATTCTATTTAGTTAACATACAGTGGAATATTGGTTTCAGGAATAGAATTCAGTGGTTTATCACTTAACATACAATATCCAGTGCTTGTCATAACAGGTGCCCTCCTTCATGCCCATCACCCATCTAACAGATTTCGCACCCACCTCCCTTCATTAACCCTGTTTGTTCTCTATAATTAAGAGGGAATTGTGATTTTTTTGATCTTAATAGTAGAATTTAGTGATTCATCATTTATAACACCCAGTGCTCATCCCATCAAGTGCCCTTCTTTATACCCATCACCCATTTAGCCCATCCCCCCACCCAACACCCCTCCAGCAACCCTCACTTAATTTTCTGTATTTAAGAGTCACTTGTCCTTTGCCTTCCTCTGTTTTTATCTTCTTTTTCCTTCCCTTCCCCTATGTTTATCTGTTCTGTTTCTTAAATTCCACATGAGTGAAATAATAGGATATTTATCTTTTTCTGAGTGACTTATTTTGCTTAGCATAACTCTAGTTCCATCCATATTGTTGCAAATGACAAGATTTCATTCTTTTTGATTGCCGAATATATGTATGTACCAATATGCATTCCCACCAGGAGTGCAAGAGGGTTCCCCTTCTCCACATCCTTGCCAATACCTGCTGTTTCCTGAGTTGTTAATTTTAGCCATTCTGACAGGTGTGAGGTTTTGATTTGTATTTCCCTGATGATGAGTGATGTTGAACATCTTTTCATATGTTGGTTGGCCATCTGGATGTCTTCTTTGGAAAAGTGTCTATTCATGTCTTTTGCCCATTTTTTTCACTGGATTATTTGTTGTGTGGTGAGCTTGATAAGTTCTTTATAGATTTTGGATACTAACCCTTTATCTAAAATGTCATTTGCAAATATCTTCTCCCATTCCATCGGTTTCCTTTTAGTTTTGATGATTGTTTCCAAGTCCAATGTTTCTTTAAAGAAAATTCTGGTCTTTAGATGTGGAATTCACCCATGTAGTAGTATTTAACTATGTTATGTAAATGGACTGATCCAGGATCTTTCTTTTTTAGTTACAAGGACCAAGATGGAACTGGACATTATGAACTTTGCAGACTAATTTGTTCTCACCCTTAGAGAAAAGATGGCTAAAATTTTCAGTATTCAATCCAGCAAATGAATACCCCTAAACAAAACTAGAAGCCTTGCTTCCACAATTAATGTAAGGAACCAGGACATTGGAAAAATGAATGTTACAAATTTAAGAGCCTAAGGTACCTTCAGCTCTTTTTTAGCCAACTTTTCCTTTCTTTCTTTTTTTAAGTTTATTTATTTTGAACAAAAGAGCGAGAGTGGGAGAGGGACAGAGAGAGAATCCCAGGCAGATTCTGCACTGTCAATGCAGAGCCAGATGTGGGGCTTGAACCTATGAACTGTGAGATCATAACCTGAGCTGAAACCAAGATTCAGACGCTTAACCAACTGAGCCATCCAGGCGCCCTGCAAATGCATGATTTGTAAATTTAAAACCTTACAGAGTATTTTGAATAACACGTGTGGTTCTAAACAGTTCCTTAGAGATAACAATTCCGTTTTAAAGTGTTTTTGGGGGTGCCTGGGTGGCTCCATTGGTTAGGTGTCTGACTCTTGATTTCGGCTCAGGTCATGATCTGATGGTTCTTTGGTTTGAGCCACGCATCAGGACCTGCGCGGATAGTGTGGAGCTTGCTTAGGATTCTCCCCTTCTCTCTCTGCCCCTCCCTACTTCTGTTCTCTCTCTCTCACACACACGTTAAAGAAATAAACTTTAAAAATATGTCCTTGAAGGTTTGTTATTCTTTCAAAACTTAACTATTGCTTCATGCTTCTGTTCTCTCTCTCTCACACACACGTTAAAGAAATAAACTTTAAAAATATGTCCTTGAAGGTTTGTTATTCTTTCAAAACTTAACTATTGCTTCATGTTTATGTTCCCAAATATGCTAGGTTGTTTCATTCAGCACCCTTGCATAATATTACACTATTCTGGGGGCGCCTGGGTGGCTCAGTTGGTTAGGCGGCCAACTTCGGCTCAGGTCATGATCTCACGGTCTGTGAGTTCGAGCCCCGCGTCAGGCTCTGTGCTGACAGCTCAGAGCCTGGAGCCTGTTTCAGATTCTGTGTCTCCCTCTCTCTGACCCTCCCCCGTTCATGCTCTGTCTCTCTCTGTCTTAAAAATAAATAAACGTTAAAAAAAAAAATATTACACTATTCTGCCCCATAGCAGAGAAAGGGAGCGAGCCTGCATGAGCGTGGGGAGGGGCAAAGGAAGGGAGAGAATTTTACGCGGGCTCCATCCTTGGAGCCTGGTGGGATCATGAACTGAGCTGAAATCAAGGGTGGGACACTCAATCTACAGAGCCACCAAGGTGCACCTAAAACATTGGTTTTATGCAGAATTTCAAGGTCTAAAATTTGTCTGATTTTTGTTTTAGAATTCCTGAACAATGCTTTCTTTTGTATGATAGGTTCCATAGCATGAATTAATTTTTTTTTGTTTTTTTATCTATGTTTTATGTTTGTGCGTAAGTTTTCAACTCAGTGCATTTTACCACAGTGTAGGGTTTAAATCAAATTGGAATCAGCTATATATCAATTCCCAATAAAGTTATGTATTTTTCTATATAAATATTACCCATACATTCTTTGCTTATGACTCACCTTGTTTCTTTCTCTTGGTTAGTGGGTCAGTGGTTGTTTTGTTCATTATGTATTTATGGATGAACGTATATGACTTTTGTGAGAGAAATACCTTCTTGAATTGAAGGTAATGTTTTAAAACTCAACTTTGTTGTATCAACTTTAGGTTTTGGGGTGTTTTTTATGTTCAATTTTTTAGAGACAGAGAGTATGCGTGCACGCCAGAGAGATACAGAGAGGGATTGAGAAAGAGAGAGAGAGAGAGAGGGAGAAGGGGAAGGAGAGGCAGAGAGAGAGGAAGAGAGAGAATCCCAAGCAGGCTCTGTACTGTCAGCACAGAGCCCAATCTGGGGCTGCATCTCAGGCACCATGGGATCATGACCTGAGCTGAAACCAGGAGTCAGATGCTTAACCCACTGAGCCACCCACACTCCCTTCAGCTTTAGGTTTTATATTTTACTTTTTTTTTTTAATGTTTATTTTTGGGAGAGAGAGAGAGTACAAGCAGGAGAGGGGCAGGGAGGGAGGGAGGGAGGGAGGGAGAGAGAGAGAGAGAGAGAGAGAGAGAGAGAGAGAAAGAGAATCCAAAGCAGGCCCCAGGCTCTGAGCTATCAGCACAGAGCCCAACATGGGGCTCGAACCCACGAACCATGAGATCAGGACCTGAGCCGAAGTTGGACGCTCAGTCAGATCTTAACCGACTGAGCCACCCAGGCGCTTGTATATTTTACTCTTAATTGTGGTTGAAAACCTAAGTCCTGAAATTTATGTTTTTAACCATTTTGAACTGTGGTGTTAAGAATATTTACATTATTACAAAACAAATCCCTTTGAATTTCTCGTCTTACAAAAATGAAACTGAATACCTGTTACACAACTACTTCCACATTTGTATCTTTTTTTTTTTTTTAATCTATTTATTTTGAGAGAGAGAGAGAAAGAGAGAGAGAGCAATCATGAGCCAGGGAGGGGCAGAGAGAGAGAGAGAATCCCAAACAGGCTCACAGATCACTGTCCTCACAGATCCCGATGCAGCTCTCAAACCCATTAACCCTGAGATCATGACATGAGCTGAAACCAGGAGTTGGATGCTTAACCTACTGAGCCACCCAGACGCCCCCTTCCACATTTGTATCTATTCTAAACCCCAGGCAATTACATTTTGTTCCTTTCTTACTTTTTTGTTGCCACATTCCTTGTTTTCTCCCTTCCTTCATTCCTTCCTTTTTTCATGAGGTTCACTCCATTAGGTTAGTCACGTTAGTAGATTCAGTGTCTGTGTGTCTCATTCATTTATTTCACTTAGCATAATGTCCTCACATTTGAAGTGTGTTGTTTAATTTGGAAGGATCTATTTCCTTTTTCAAGGTTGAGGATTATTCCGGTAATTTGGAGACCGTGTTTGAGATGTCTGTGCACTGCCTTCTCGGTGTTGGCCTCCCTGACGAAAATCCCTTTCTGGTTTTGCCACCACTCATTGCTGTGCTGTTAGCTGGTGTGCAGGGATGGGGTGCAAGAGCACGTGTCTCCAGGGTCCCAAACAGATCAGGTTTGGTCACTTGCTCCTGACAAAATCCAAAGGCAGAGAGATGAGAGGTGGTGAGACAAAGGAAGTTATTTCAGGGAGGATGGGAAGATGGCTAATGTCTCAGATTGTGTCCAATGTGCTAGAAATACTTCCAGGTTTATATAAGGGAAACAGGGGGGCAAAAGTGAGTGGGTGCTTGCAGGTTGACAGTGAGGGTTAAATCTGTCATTGTCTGGGAGTCAGTCCAGGGTGGGGTTTTTTGGCTCAGGGCAGTGCTTGTGGCTTGAGGGGTAGTTCCAGTTCCCCTGAGGGATACTTTGTCCTCAGGGTCTTCCTCCTGAGCCGGGAGACAAGCTGGAAGGAACCCAGTGAGGAAGTTTGAGGTCAAAATTGAGGCAGCAAAAGTCCTCTGTCTTGCCCTTGGATTTGGTCAGCCGTGAGTGGCAGAACTGGGTCTGTCTGGGGCCACTGGAACCAGGTGCTCCTGCACCCTTGGGTCCTGCTTACAAAGTCATTACCACAATAGATCTAATAAACATCCCATACCTCCCACAATTAAGATTTTCTGTGTGGGGGAGCCTGGGTGGCTCAGTCGGTTGAGGGTCTGAGTTTGGCTCAGGTAATGATCTCACGGTTTGTGAGTTCGAGCCCCGCATCAGGCTGTGTGCTGACAGCCTGGAGCCTGCTTCAGATTCTGTCTTGCTCTCTCTCTGTTCCTCCCCTGCTCACGCTCTATCTCTCTCTGTCTCAAAAATAAAAGTAAAACATTAAAAAAAAAAAAAAGGGGCGCCTGGGTGGTTCGGTCGGTTAAGCATCCGACTTCGGCTCAGGTCATGATCTCAGGGTCATGAGTTTGAGCCCCGCGTTGGGCTCTGTGTTGACCGCTCAGAGCCTGGAGCCTGTTTCAGATTCTGTGTCTCCCTCTCTCTCTGCCCCTCCCCTGTTCATGCTCTGTCTCTGTCTCAAAAATAAATAAACGTTAAAATTTTAATTAAAAAAAAGTATTTAAGAAAAAAGATTTTCTGTGTGTGTGTGTGTGTATGTGTGTGGTGATGCTATGAAAACGTTGGGGTTCAGGAGTGAACAGACAAGAAAGAATTCTGGTCTTCAGTGCAAAGAGCGTGGTTTTAATAAAGCTCGGGGACAGGACCTGTGGGCAGAAAGAGCTGCACTGAGGTTAGTAGGAGTGGCTGAGGATATACTTTCAAGTTGGGAGGGGGTCAGGGACAGCCTAAGTCTCTGAGGAATTTGGAAGCAAGGTTTCAAGGAACTTGAGGGTCTAGATGTTATTAGGAAAAGGTCATTTATTACTGTCTAGTGAAGCCTCAGTCATGAGACCCTTCAGATGTATATCAGTGGGCCATAAGCTTGGAGGGTAATTGCCACCATATGACTTGGGGAGTAGAGATAAAGGAAGGTTCCAAAAGGGTTTTTATGTGTTGAAGGAGAATTTACAGGATCCTGGAGTGGGGCTAATGTCACACAAAGGTTGCCTTTTGCCCTTGGCAAAGTGTCCACATTGAGGCAGGTGAGTTCCTGGAGGAAAAGCCACTCTGCCCATCTCAACGACTTGTCAGTGGGCTGTGAGTCGTAAGAAAATAGTATTTTTCCTTTTGCCTTTGTTCTCCACATCAGTGAGAACACTTCGATAGCCTCTCCTAGCAAATTTCAAGCGTAAACACACTAGTATGAGCTCTGGTCATCGAGATGTAAACGTGCAGTCACTCATCCTGCATTAAGTAAATCTTGGACCAGTTGAATCAATGGCCAAGTATTTCCCTGTCCTCAGCCCCTGGCAACGAACATGCTAGTCTTTTATAATTTTTGTCTCTTTTAGATTCCACATATATGTGATTTCCTACAGTATATATTTTTCTGTGTGTGGCTTATTTAACTTGAGAAAAGGTGCTTTAAGTTTATTTTGTTGCTGCATAAGGAAGGATTTCCTTTATTTCCGAGGCTGATATACATCCCAAGAATAAATTAGATGAAGGACCTCTCTACCAGGAAAAGAGCTAATACCAGAGATTAACTTTTTATATCATAAATAATTGCTTGCCTGGCATGGCAAACGTTTAACAAATATTTGTTCTTTTCTTTTTCCTGTGAATGTATTTCCACCTTGTTGAAATTCTAAATCCCTACCCCCTTCTGCTTAATTCAAAATGGCATATAAGCATCAGCTGCCTGTGTTTGAGCCTGGTATCTTTGAGGTTCCCATAATTAAGAAATTAGTTTTTTTCCTTTGTGAACCTGTCTTACATCATTGCAATTATTAGACCCACCGAAGAATAGAGAACAGTTGGAGAAAAATGTTTTCCTCTCCTGCACATTCATTCTGTTTTCAAAAACTGACCTCTGTGCTTCAGAGTCAAAAATAATAGCGTGAAGACAGAGTTTGGGATAAGACAGTTGGGGAACAGTAGCTTTCTTGCTTTGAGAGGCTGAGGAGGCTGAGGCTGGCTAGGGCCTTCAGAGCTGCAAGCCCACCCAGAGGCAGGGGCTGGGGGTTTGTAGGGAAATACAGGATCCATCCGGTTTCGACAGGAATTGTTTGTGTTGCCTGCCTTGTTCGTCAGGTTTTCTGGGTGGTACCGGCTTCCTGAAGAAAAAGGCTAAATGAAAAGGGAGGAGGGGAGGTTTGTGGAAGAGAGGAAAAATTGGTATTTCGTTTAATGTCAAGACTTACTGATGCTTTAATGCAGTCATTTTGATTTTTGTTCAGCATTATGCTTTTAAGCATAATGTAATCTGTAGTAAGATCACTTCATATTTTACAGTGAGAAAGCCCTGAATATTTTCTGGAAAGGCTAAAATAAAGGAAAAAGGATAACCCTAAATTAACATGAAAATTGGGAGGATTTAGAATTCCCATGTGTTACTGATGGGAGTGGAAAATACACGTTCGCTTTGGAAAACTGGCAGTGACTTAGGAAAATAAACACTTCCCTACTGAAGGGGGGAAGCATTTTGTCAGCACAAAATATGTCTCTTTGCCCTAAGGATTATTCTCAGCTGGTTATTTTAAAGATCCAGCAGACAAATGAAAAGCTCTGAAACCTGGTGTAAATTTCCTTTTGTAAGAGGCATTTGCATGTATAAGGGGAGGCTGCATTTGAATGAGTGTCTCCCTCCGTGTAGAGAAAAGGGGGAGAATGTGTAAATCTCCAGAAACTCTGGTCAGTGGAGGGGGCGTGGATTTAAATCTGGGTGACAACCATACCCATGGTTACTGATTTTTGCTTGGTCACTTCCCCAAATGCTTCCCAATAGGGTCACATGTGGAGTTTGAAAAAAGGTATCAGCTGCCCTCCCCCTCCTATTCTGTCAATTGGTGTGGGTGGGAAGGATAGCAATTTTTTATTTGTTTTATTTTTATACATGCACGGTATTTTTTTTTTTTTTAAGAGAGGGGAGAGAGCGCATGCGCAGGCGGGGGCGGGAGGGGCAGAGGGCGAGAGAGAATGTTAAGCAGGCTCCACGCTCCGAGCTGAGACCGACGCGTGGCTCAATCCCACCACCCCGGCATCATGATCTGAGCTGAAATTAAGAGCGGGACGCTAAACAGCTGAGTCTCCAGGCGCCCCAAGTGTTTTTTTTATTTTTTATTTTTTTCTTAATTTAGAGCAAGTGAGAGAGAGAGAGAGAGAGACAGCGTGAGTGGGGGAGGGACAGAGCTAGAGAGAATCTTAAGCAGGCTCCCTGCTCCGCGTGCAACCCACAACCGGCTGGATCCCACGACCCTGGGATCATGACCTGAGCCGAAATCAGGAGTTGGAGGCTGAACCCACGGAGCCACCCTGGCGCGCCTCCCAACTGTTATTTTAATTAACTGCATCAGGTGATTCAGAATGAGGCCAGGGTTACGCGGGGCGGCTTCCCATTAATTTATGAACGTTGAGTGCGGGCTTTGGCTAAAGGAGAGGTAATGGGGTCTCCTCTGTAGGAGTTGGGGAGGGTGAGGTCCGTGTAGCACACGTTCCCGTGCTGCAGTCTAATTTGGGGGTGTCTGTGGGAGAAGAGGCCCCCTGCAAGCAGAGAAGGGGAAACTCAGAGCTAGGTCTCCAAGTGGGAGCTCAGAGTTCCTGCATAGCTCAGGACACAAAGGACTAGGAAGTTGGGCCGTTTTTGCATTACAATGTCCTGCCTGCAGGCGTGCAGTTAACTGGTGAAGAGGCTGTGCTGGTGGCTTTAAAGGCATTTTCTTCCTGATGCAACCGTGATTTCATCACTGAAATCAACCGAGCAAGAAATCTAGCGGACGAGGTGGAAGAAGAAGAAAATGGCCAGTTCTCAGGTAAGCCTGGCGTCCCACGTCAGAAGCCGCGTCCTCTTTCTCTCCTGAAATTCCGTGCTTTTAGAAATTGCAAATGTTGGTTCCTCTAGTCCTGATGTTTCTGCTTTGTTTTCACCTGATTTTTAAAACCTTTTCAAAAATCATACTCAAGTTTAGGTCTTTAGAACACCGTTCCTCTATATCCCAGAGCCTTCTCTGTCCCCTTTGCGACCTGGGTTCCACGAGGGCCTCGACAGTTGTCACTTGGAGTTAAAGTCCTGCAAGTATTGAAAATATTCCTTGTGACAGACCCCCAGGGGAAGTTGGGGAGTTCAAAATTCCTATTGCTGATGGGGTCTGGCCCTGGTATTTCAGTCAAGGAAAAAAAACACTTCCCATTTAGGTCCACTTTGGATGCTTTATCAGCTCTGTGTAGATCCCAGACTAAGAAAATGAACATAAATACAAGATGGATATGAGGCCCAGAATAACTCCGAGAGTTCTGCAAATAAAAAAGGGCAGGCTTGGTCTTTAGAATGTGAAAAAGCTACTCTATTTAAAATATACCAGGTATTATAGGACATGGAAACGATATGTGATTGAAATTGGGATAAATCCACTGGTTTTTTTCATAATTAGATTTATCTTCTGATTTACTGTTAGGGAGCCACAAGAACACGCCAGTGATCATGTGACCTTCGGACACATCAAATCGTTTCCTTACAGCTGATGTTCCGTTGTTTAACTTGGCGTGGTGTTCTCCACCAGATTTCGTTCACATATGCCCTCGTTTCATTCCTAAAGGACCTTAGATGGATTTGCTGAGCGATGTGCAGAAACCATCGCATTTAAACTGGAAACTTT
This sequence comes from Panthera pardus, assembly GCF_024362965.1. Taxonomy (NCBI): domain Eukaryota; kingdom Metazoa; phylum Chordata; class Mammalia; order Carnivora; family Felidae; genus Panthera; species Panthera pardus. The sequence goes on from NW_026526743.1 coordinate 7,784,166, forward strand.
TTTCTCCTGAGTTTCTCTTTGCTTGTAGTTTCTGTTAAGGAGAACAAAGGCGAAAAAAACGTAGATAAAATAAAATTTCCCGGCAACTTGCAGGTAGAGGCAAAAAACAACAACCTTAGCTTGACAATAGCAAGATCTTCAGGATCCCTTAAGTCCTCTTTAACATGTGGAAATTCCTGTACAAGCTTCCTCCATCCCCAGAACTTAAAAGTAGACGATTATTTCTCTTCACTGTCTCAGTGCAGATCCTGTCCCCATGCTTTCATGGAAGCAGCTTTTTGTAATGACTGTGTCTCAAGAATTCTTCTTGACTTCTGGTTCCCGGGCCCACCCACATCGCCTCAGTTTACACACTTGTGTAGTAGAGATAGTGACTTCTGGGAATGGAGGTTCTAATTCAGTCAGACCTCCGTCCTGTAGGCTTCAGTTTTACTCTACGCTCTTGTCACAGGCATCCTCTTCTATTTACTTTGTGTTTTCAGCAAAAGAAGAACCACAGAATTAACATGTTTGAGTGTCTTAAAATCATGAAATAGATCAAAAAGGAGGATTGAAACAAAAGTCTTCGGTGAAATACTATGTTGTGGGATCCTTGAGCACAACTGTCAAGAAACAATTCTTGAGACGTTTTATGGTGCATGTTACTAATTATATTTCGGTAGCTTGGGAACAGGAACCTTGGGCAGAAAGAGCTGCAGGTTGGCTGTATGCAGCTGGGGGTTATCTGCAAAGTGCTCAAGTGGGAGGAGACATGTGGGGAGTATTAGATCATCAGTGTTTCTTCGAATTTCTACTTGGAAAGCTACTTTTGCAAGATTTTTCTGGTGCTTATCATTCATTTCGATACTAGCCATCGATGAGATGTATAAGCAGCCACGAGACCCTGTAAGAATGCAGCAACCAGCACGTATTTGATCCTTAAGGAATCTATGCAGGCTAGAGAGCAGCTTTCTGGGCTAACGGTGAACGGTTTACTGCTTCTATCCATCACCATACTGGACTCAGATATAACAATTATTTCATTCTGTGTGTTCGTGTTGCTGTTGTGAATAAAAGAAGCATTGTCAGGCACAAAGAGGAGATGAGTTTTATTGTCATTGAAAATGTTGAAGTCACCATGACCGTTTTCTACTCTGTCATTTTTAATGTGTATTTAATTACTTTCTAAATAAATGTATGGATGTGTGCAGGAAATGTAAAAAGGTACATCAATTTTGTGTGGATTGCTTGTTTCCATCACTCCTCAGGTTTGACACCTTTATGAACAATTTTATAGGGTCCTCTCTGTATACTGACCTGTGTGTCATTTTAGATCAATTGTAGGGCAGATAACCTGGGTTACAACCTGATCCCTTCTGTATATTGGATGTTTGACAAAATACTCCATGAAAATAAAACAATAACGAGTTTGTTCTCTTAGAGTATTATTTATATTTCATTAGTTTACGAGAAACTTAGATGCTCACTGCTAAGTATGAAATGCTCAGAAAAAATTGTTGGCTTTCTTGCTATTCTAGTAGAATCTGTAATTGCCATAAAACCCATTCAGTTACCAGTCCTCCAAGAATTCTTGCCTTGGAGTTCTACCTTTGTTATTCAAAAATGTATCCCTTGGCCCAAAGGCTAATGCCTTGTTAGAAATGCAGACTCAGATACCACCGCAAAAGTCCTGAACGGAACCTGCATTTTAACAAGATCTTTAATACACTGTAGTGAAATTCTCATTCACCTTAGAATTTGGTAAGCATATTTGTAACCCACTCAAACTTTCCATCTAAGAAATAGACACAACTCTGTATGATACAAATGCAGTATTTAAAAATGCGTATTCCTGTATTGATGCCTTTATTTCTCAAATCCTTTTGGGTAAACACACAGTGTTTACAATGTTTTTGTGAATCATATACCAGCCTGTTATCTCAAAATTAGAGAATACATGAGAACATATTACTGTCTTAAAAAAATCACTGTATAAAGCGAGAAATTCTCCTAGGCCAGAACCAGCTCTCCTCACATAACTACTAACATGAGTTCATTCTTTGCTGACTCACAGAGAGAAACTACACCAGCTGGGGTTGTCACATAAAGGAAACTTGATTTTCAGCAAATTAGGAGAAAGGGAATAATTACCAGAGCAGAGGCTCACTGAGGAATGGGGAACGGTTTCCTTTTATTTAAGATTAGGGTGGATATTGAGAAAGGAGAGCCTTGCCATCATATGTAGAGGTGAGTAATGGCAACTGTCACTCCTTGGGTTACTCTTCAGTCCATCTGCAATAGGTGTGAGTCAGGGGCTAAGTTCATATTGGGCCAGCCCAAGCTCTTCCTCGGGGCAGCCATTACCTTTTGTTGGATACTTTCTGTTTTCCCATAGGAGACTGAGCCCATGGGGTGTTTTGCCTGAAGTAAAAGATGGTAGAAAGAAGAGGTAAAGGAAATTGAGGGATTAAGGTCAGTGGGAACAAGCAGGTAAGCAGTGAAAGTCAGGTCTTGGGGTCCAGCTGGTGACATTAACTCCCTCTTTCATCTTAGGTACCATTATGACCTCTGCCTATGGTCACTTGGTAACTGTGGTATTCATTGCAGGAACTGCTGACGTTCAGAGATGTGGCCATAGAATTCTCTCAGGACGAGTGGGGATTCCTGAACGTCGTTCAGTGGGAACTGTACAGGGATGTGATGTTAGAGAACTACGGACACCTCCTTTTCTTGGGTGAGGATAACTCCTTCCAGACTTCCCAAACCACACTCAGGGTTTTGCTCCTTCCTTTGAAAAAGCTTCCTCTTTGCATGACTGGGATTCAGATCCCTGCAGTGAGGGAAAGAAGTAGGGGTTTGTAGATGTAGAGAAGTATCTTCCTGATGTTTCCTTTTCAGCTTTAGCCTCCCCTTTCATGTAAGATCTTCATTTCTGTAGATTAGCGGCAATTGTAAACATTGAATGGCATAAAATGGTACCTCCCACATGTTTAACTCCAAGTTCTCCCTCTTATTGTATCTAGTATTTGGAAGTGGAGGTCAAGATCTGAACATTGGAAATCCTTCCTGCATGCTGTAAAGGGACTTTTGGGCAATGGCTTTTGGAAAAGCATTTCCTAAAATTCTACACAGTGGCCTCTCTCGTCCGCTGAGCACAATAGTGGGTCGAAAGTTAGAATCCCCGTCAATACTCTGTTCCTTTTCTCTAATAAACAGGTCTTGCTGTGTCAAAGCCAGACCTGGTCATGTTTTTGGAGGAAAAGAAGGAGCTGTGTGATGTGAACGAAAAGGAAACCATAGCCACACCCCCAGGTAGGTGGGGATGAATGAAGCAGATGACAGAGGTGAAGACCAGTCGTGAAGGAGGAAGATAGGCCTTAAAATGTGGTTTGAGCAGCTCTCCTTGAATGGAAATTAGCTAGTTTTATGTCTCTCACAGCGAGCCATCTGCTATCTAACACCTCATGCTCTTACATTCTTTGAGAATTCTCCTTCAGCTCCAGTGATGGTCCATGGTGTCCACAGTGAGGGCCTGGAGGAGACTCCCCTTGGAGTGTGAGGGCCTCCATATTCTGAGAGCTTCTCCATTGCTTTGAGGGCCCTGGGGAAGTTTCCGTATTTCTGACGAACTCTATTCTAAGCTATTTCTAAGTTCTGTTTTGCCTCATGTGAGAAGTGTGTCAGGGTAGTGGTGGCCATATTGGGGTTTGGTGCATAAACTCAGAACGCTGGAGACAGATATCACGTGTTTTCTTGTTTAACCTTTCCAATGTTATGGAGGCTTTAATCTTAATCATACAAAACTGAGACTCAGTAATTTCATCAGATAACAAAGCACCTCCCTAAAATAAGAAAATGTAATCCTTTATTTCACGTCAAAAGTTCATTTGTCTTTTTGTTAACTAAAATTAGGAATTTTCACTCTGCATTCCATTCCTCAATGGTGAAATAATTTAATGTATCTATGTGTATCCTAGAATTCCTACAGAAATTAATGCCCTAGGGGAGCTCCAACATTTAGAGCTTAGAACTCACAGCCTATCATAAAGTCTCAATTATCACCATATTTCTTAATAATTGCATCATTTTCTAATTTTATTTTATATAAGTTCTTGTGATTTTGTCATTTGTGTTCTCGTTTTCTGATTAGTTATATATGAGATTAATCACTAAATTTAAAAAGCCTTTTTTTTTTTCTTAATGTTTATTTATTTTTGAGAGAGAGGGAGACACAGAATCTGAAGCAGGCTTCAAGCTCTGAGCCGTCAGCACAGAGCCAGATGTGGGGCTCAATCCCACAAACCACGAGATCATGACCTGAGCTGAAGTCGGACACTCAACCGACTGAGCCACCCAGGCGCTCCGTTAATCTCTGAATTTTTAGATCAAAAGTTCTGATAGGCCATTGGCATATGCTTATAAGAAGTAACGTGGATAATTAGTAAAATTGCCATATTTTAAAAAGCTTTTTTTATAATGTAATTTTACTTCAGTAAAAAATAACCAATAGGTTTCTCTTCTGCTTTCCTCAGAATGTTTCTGAATTTAATCCCCAATATTTATTTTTCATAAAGTGATTGTCAACATATTTTACAGCTCTGGTGGTGTTTCATTATTTACAAATAAAAGAGGTTTATTTTGTCTGCTTGGTTCTAAAGAATGGAGTATAGCCTCACATTCTGTGTAAGAGGAGGAATATTCTAATAACATAATACAATTTTTTAATGTCTTTTCAGTGCTTATTCATAATATTCTTCATTAGAACTTTCCATGGTTGCTTTTAATGAATACTGTTTTTCATTTTACCATTGAGGAAGTCCTACCAGTAATTGAAAGTGCTATTTTCTTAGGGGTACACAGTCATAGTTTAAAATTATAGTTATATAGAAGGTTTCCTTTTAAAAATTCATCTATTTAAAAAAATTTTTTTTAAGTTTATTTTATTTTGAGAGAGAGAGAAAGAGCATGCAAGCAGGGGAGAGGCGTGGGGTGGGGGAACAGAGGATCTGAAGGAGACTCTACGATGTCAACAGTGAGCCCAACATGGGGCTTGAACTCACGAACCATGAGATCATGACCTGAGCCGATGTCAGACACTCAACCGACTAAGCCACCCAGGCGCCCCTCAACTATTTTTTATGTAGAATTTTTTTGGGGTAAATTTTGTCTTATTATGGTTTTGCAGTTGTGAATAATGTGTTTCCTTTGTTGGGCTCTTCCACAACACTATTTAGTTGTGATTTCATTTTTGCCTGTGTATTTTGTGGTAGGATGACAATTTTCAACTTAGATTTTTAAGATAATGTGAGTTTAACTCAAGTATGAATCCACTTTATGCACTTTACCAGTAAAATTATGTATGTATTTGTACACACATCGTGCACACATACTTCGTGACACATGTTGATTTTTTTCCCTTGGTTAATGTTCACTGAATGTTGTATCCTGTATACATGAATTGTCCTAATAGTATAATATTCTTCCCCTAAGGTCTACTGAGAATCCTACCAATAATCTTACAGGAGCTCCCTTGTATGAGATTCCTTTGTCATACTGTTTTGAAATTCTCTGATCACCTGTGAATTTTGATAGATTAATTATAATGTGTTAGTGGGTTCGTGTCTTGACATTTATCCTACTTAGAACTCACTGAGCTTCTTGAATTTGTCTCTTCTTGCCACATATGTTGGAAGTAGAAACCTGTAGTTCTTCCTGTAAACTCTGCCCCCTCTCCCTCTCCTCTCCTTATGAGGTTCCCTTAATGTATTTCTGGGTTCACTTGGTGGTGTCCCATGAATCCCTAGACTCTGTCCTTTTCCACCTTGTTCTTAGCTCCTCTCAATAGATCATTGACAACAAGGGGTCTCTCAGTTAATCTGATCTTTCTTCTGCTGGATCACATCTGTTGGTGACCCTGTGGTGTATTTTTAAATTCCGTGATTATACCCTTCAGCTCCCAGTTTCTAGGGTGATTGATTGTTATTCTTTTCATCTCTTTGGGTTTACATTTTGGCCATGCATAGTCTTCCTGACATCATTTAGTTCCCTGTTTTCTCTCCTCCCACGAGCATCTTCATGATGGTTATTTGAATTCTTGGTCAGGTAACTAATAGTTCTTTTTTAATTTAGGGCCAGTTTTGGAGATTTATTTTATTCCTCTGATTGGAGTAGTTTTTCTACTTTGTATGCCTTGTGATCTTTTGTTCACATTTGGGAATTTAAGAAATAGCCTCTGAGCCCATTCTCCTGAACTTGATTTGTACAGGAGAACCCAAATCACAATAATCTTGGTGCTTGTCACATGTATTCTGGGCATTTGTGTTGTCTGAGTTTTTGTTAATTTCTCAGTTTACAGAGGTGGAGTTACTTCTTTAGAGCCTGTGATACCTTCCCCTCTGTCTTCAGCTCTGTAGTCTCTCCAATGTCTGGACAAATGCTCACCTTGGGACTTAGCAGCCACCACAGTGTATCATTGGGTTCTGTCATTCTCTTTATGTCACCTGGTGACAAAAAAACAAGTCCCCCGGGCAGCTGCAAAGCAGCTAGATTATTGCTCCCACACAGTTCACTTATGTCTTTCTTTCCTGAGCAGAGTTGAGACTTTTCTCACGGTCTTGCCCACGGAGTGCCAGGGAGAGTGAGCAGCTATTGTGCACAACTGTCAAAAACTTTCCTTGTCCCTTCAGTGTGGTTCTTCTTCATTCATACGTGAATGCTTGTGCTGTGTTCTCCTAACTGGCTTCTGGAGCACTGAAAAAAAGGTAATATGGTCAATTTTGTCTCCATGGAGGATCAAAGTCCTGATGCTTCCTATTTCTCCATTCTCCTAATGTCCTATGATGGGGGTTAATTTTGCACATCAGTATTTTAATGACTATGCATATGAGTTTAGTAAGCGAGATAACCTGTTTTGTATCTTTTCGTTGTGTCTCTCTATAACCTCTTAGGCTTGTTGGCAAAGACAGGCAAAGAAGATTCGTTCTATAGAGTGCTGGGAATATATGGAAGCTGTTGCCCGAGTATTTATACTTAATGACAGGGATGATGATGGGGGTTGGTAAAGGGAATAAAGGATGTTCTGATGGATATAACCAAGCTGGGACAGTTATCCATAATGACATCTTTACTGCCAGAAGAGATCAAGGGTGTAAAACACTTGGGAGAACTGCACTTTAAGTGTTATATTTGCAGAGCAGTGTCTTTGAACACAAGAACCAAAATCCATTTTTTAAACATACACATTCTCTTAAAGGACATTTGGAAAATCTGAAAGGCACCCAATCCGTACTGAAAGTAACCATTTCAAACGTAAAACTGGATTAATCATTCACCGAGACATTTTGAAATGTTAGACTTTTTTTTTTTTTGAAATGTTAGACATTTCAAAATGAAGATAAAAATTCTTAATATGATTGATTTGAGAAATTCTCTTAGGTGGGTTTCGTATTCTTCCACTAACACATAATCCCTTGTTCCAAAGTCTCTAATCTTGATAAATGTGGTAGCATCTTTAACCAGATTTCACTGCTCAATAGTTATCACATAATACTTAGTTTGCAGCAAGTTTTCATGTGTTGTGAACATAGGGAGATCTTTAGTGAGGACTGTATCTTCCGTAATTAGTGAGGTATTTATAATGGAGACATAACTTACCCATACAGTGAATCTGGGAAAATGCTAATCAAGGGTCAAATCCTAATAAACATCAGAGAACTCAGTCTGCAAAGAGCCCACATAAAAATAATAAATGTGGGGAAGTCTTTTACGAAAGTTCAAATCTTACTATGTACCACTGTATCCTTACTAAAGAGAAGACTTACAAATGTAGTAACTTTGGCAAAGCCTTTAACTTCAAAACCCACTCAATGGCAGAGATTTACTTAATTGTTTATTCGTTCATTTAAAGAGAGAGCGTGTGCGCAAGTTGGGTAGGGGGAGAGAGAATCTTAAACAGCATCTTAAGATGGAGCCCATTGTGGGGCTTGATCTCCGGACCTTGAGATCATGACCTGAGCTGAAATCAAGATTCAAACACTTTACCATCGGATCCAACCAAGCTCCCCAACACAGATTTTATAATGGGAAGAAATATTACAAATCTACAAAATGTGGCAAAGCAGTAAAGTACTACTCAAAACTTCCAACCCGAAGTAGAACGTAGTGGGGAGAAGGCTGCCAAATGTAAAATATGATGTGACAAAGCCTTTAAACAGAACTACAGACTTTCTGAACATGAGAGAACACATAATGGAGGAAAACCCTAAACTGCAAAGAATGTGGCAAAGCTGTTAACTCCTGATCAAAAGTTTTCAACAAGAGGTAATAACATCCTGGGGAGATACCTTGGGCTCCATGTCCCCAAACCAAGATCATTACCTGAGCTGAGATCAAGAGTTGGACTCTAAACACACTGAGCCAGCCAGGTGTCCCTACTTTTACTCTGAAATCATCTCATGCTATGCCTGTGTTACTTCTGTGCATGCAAAATGATTTGATTGTTGAGGGGCTCTTTTATGTTGAGGAGTACGCTCATGCTTACATTTCGTTTCTTTTTCCCCCTTTTTTTTTTTTGGTTGACAAAGAGGGCACAAGTGAGGGAGGGGCAGAGAGAGTGTGGGAGAGAGAAGTGGGGTTTATGCTCACCCATCGGGTGACTTGAACTCATGACCTAAGCCAAAGTCAGACGCTTAACTGACGGATCCACCCAGGCACCTTCGTACCTACTTTTCCATGAAAGATCAAGGAGGCTGTTGTGTATACTGACTGTACAAAGGGGAGTCCACATGGGGATCCTGTTTGTGGTTGACATGTAAGAGTGACAAAGTCAGCATGAAGTAAGTGTTCAGGGCATCATTCTTTGCGCTAAAGTAAGACAGAAACTCAGAATTTTAAATAGTTTTGCCAGTTGCCGTTTAAGTAGGAAACATTGGAATTGCATCAAAATATGGATGTCTTCAAAATGGCCATTCGTGGAAGTCATGAATATTAATTATGTGGTTGACATAAAGAAATTTTCACAAATATCTGAGGAAAGATTGGCTAACTCTTCCCGTAAAAGGGTGTGAAATTATCGTACATCCACATGTACTTGATTATTAGCCTCTGTTTTTTTTTAATTTTTTTTTTTTTTAACGTTTATTCATTTTTGAGACAGAGAGACAGAGCATGAACGGGGGAGGGTCAGAGAGAGGGAGACACAGAATCTGAAACAGGCTCCAGGCTCTGAGCTGTCAGCACAGAGCCTGATGCGGGGCTTGAACTCGCGGACAGCAAGATCGTAACCTGAGCCGAAGTTGGCCGCTCAACCGACGGAGACACCCAGGCGCCCCTTAGCCTCTGTTTGTAAAGCATGGGAAGCAGAACTCACAGATCATTCTATCAGAAGAAGAATGATTCTCTTTTATTTCTTTAATTTTTTTTAAGTTTATTTTATTTTGAGAGAGAGAAAGAGTCCCAAGCAGGCTCTCCACTGACAGCACAGAGCCTGATGCAGGGCTCGAAGTCACAAACTATGAGATCATGACCTTAACCGACGTCAGACACTTAACCAACTGAGCCACACAGGCGCCCCAAGAAAGACTCTTGAATGCTTATAATGGGTATTTGACCAAGACTCCTACTGTGATCTTGTAGTGGTTTGTTGAGAGTGCTTTTGAAATTAAAAGAATTCTAAGCCATACCGACTGAATTCTCAATCGCTATTTATAAAATTTTCCTATTTTTCTTTGCTCTTGTTTCTGTGAGCATAGAGAACACAGATTTTTCTGGTTTTGATATGCGCAGAATGCAATAGGTTATATTAAGCTAAAGATAGATTTTGGAGTCCCAGAACTAACTAGAAAGAAGTTCATGTGTGCCTATGTTTGTGGGTGTTTGTACCTAGATCTTCAGTAGGAAAGGGAATATTGCATCAAAAGAGATAATTTCCAAATTTCAAAATTGATGATTTTAGGGGCGCCTGGGTGGCTCGGTTGAGTGTCCGACTTCAGCTCAGGTCATGATCTCACTTTTTGTGAGTTCAAGCCCCACATCAGGCTCTGTGCTGATGGCTCAGAGCCTGGAGACTGCTTCAGATTCTGTCTCTGTCTCTCTGCCCCTCCCCTGCTTGCACGCTCTCTCTTTCTCTAAAATATATTAAAAAATTGATGGTTTTCTAGCAAACAAAAATGTTAAGAGATACCTAATGGGAATAATTTTCTCTACATTGTATTGAAGTTATTTCTCTTAAATCTCATGTATCTTGGTTTGAGAATCTCTCCAGGCAAATCCTGTCTTGTCTACCTAGCTATTAATTGTATAACATCTCTGTTTTCCTTGTTCGGCTGTATATTAGTTGTTGCTCATATAACTTGCTCAGGGATTTTTAGAACAGTTTGCACAAAATGACGTGTTCAAAATTAATTTGAATATGGAAATAATTGTTCAGGGAGTATATCCAATTCCATATAGTTTAATTGCTACATTTCACTTCTTCCTTCTGAATTGGAGAACACTAAGAAAGATTTCTTTAGGGGACAGGGTGGTTCATTCAGTTAAGCCTCTGATTCTTGACAACTCAGGTTGTGATCTCAGGGTCCTGAGATCCAGCCCCGCGTCGGGCTCTATGCTGAGCATGGAGTCTGTTTGGTATTCTCTGTCTCTACCCACCCTCTCTCCCTCTCTGTCAAAATACACAAACATTAAAAAAGATTTCTTTAGTTACTGGTGTTTTTGCTTCTTGGAAGTGGCATCATCCAAGTTATTCACACTTTACTGTAACAATTTGATTAGGTGAAGAATTAATATTCTAATGTAGATATTAGGATTTGGATTTACCAAGATTTTTATGTTTTTACTTGTATTCTATTTTTTATATTTTTCCTTATATTCTATTTAAAATTAAAAAAAAAGTTTACTATTTTTGAGATAGAGAGACAGCAAGCAGGGAAGGGACAGAAAGAGGGACACACAGAATCAGATGCAGGCTCAAGGCTCTGAGCTGTCGGCACAGAGCCTGACGTGGGGCTTGAACTCATGGACCGCGAGATCGTGACCTGAACTGTAGTCAGCCTCCCAACTGACTGAGCCACCCAGGCGCCCCTCCGTATATTCTATTTTTTATTATTTATTATGTTTTCCTGTATTCATACTAAGAAACTAATTTGACATTTAATTCTTCTTTTCTATGAACACTGTGCTCAGTCACGTATTGCTTTAGCTAGAAATTAGAGCATGCTCTTTTTAAAAACATGGTTTATTTTATTATTTTCTTATTAAAATTTTTTTTAATGTTTATTTTTGAGAGAGAAAGCACCAGCGCGTAAGTGGGGGAGGGGCAAAGAGAGAGGGAGTCACAGAATCCCGAGCAGGCTCCAGGCTCTGAGCCGTCACCACAAAGCCCAATGTGGGGGCTTGAACTCACGAACCGTGAGGTTGTGACCTGAGCTGTAACTGAACCACCCAGGCACCCCATTTTTATTCCTTTCTTGAAATTTGGAATTTTTGTGTTTTATGTTTTATCCTCAATTACCTCTTGTAGTGGATGAGTTCTGTGGTTTAATTGTGTTTCCATTCCCACAGTCACTCTGAAACCTGTGAATCTCCTTGAAGGTTGTGTCTGTACAATGGTCTGCGTGTTTCTCTTAGGTGAATTCACAGGCGGGTAGTCTGGGCTAAAACTCAGGTTCTGCTATTACTGAAGTTTTGTCAAGAGAGTCTTTTGAAAGATGAACAGTTCTCATAGGTTACTGTGGATTCATGGGTACGTTTATGAAAAAGTGTTATAATGGTATGCAGTGTGTAGGAAATGTTCGAGAACCATTGTTTCTGTTCTCGACGTTAGAAGTTGTAATTTCTAGGGGCACCTGGGTGGCTCAGTTGGTTAAGCGTCCGACTTCGGCTCAGGTCATGATCTTGCGGTCTGTGAGTTCGAGCCCCGCATTGGGCTCTGTGCTGACAGCTCAGAGCCTGGAGCCTGTTTCCGATTCTGTGTCTCCCTCTCTCTGACCCTCCCCCGTTCATACTCTGTCTCTTTCTGTCTCAAAAAAAAAACAAAAAAACTTGTAATTTCTACAATAGTCTTTAAGTTCACAGTCATCCACGATTTCTTCTTTTTTTATGTTTATTTTTGGAACCTAAAACTGTGGCTCTTGGGGCATCTGGGTGGCTCAGTCCGATAAGCATCCGACTTTGGCTTAGGTCATGATCTCGTGGTTCATGAGTTCAAGCCCTGCGTTGGGCTCTGTGCTGACAGCTCAGAGCCTGGAGCCTGCTTTGGACTCTGTCTCTCTCTTTCTGCCCCTCCCCCACTCATGCTCTGTCTGCCTCTCTCTCTCAAAAAATGAATGAACGTTAAAAATTAAAAAAAAAAAAAAAAAGAAAGAAAAATATGGCTCTTGAGCCAAAGGTTGGCATCACTTTCAAGCTTATAAGAAATGTGGAGACTTGGAACCCACCTACAAAAATCCAAAGCAGAATATGAATTTTAACAAGATTGCCACTTTGTTCTCATACACGTTAACACTGGAGAAGTACGCATGTGACTCACCTACGTGTTTCCGTTACTGTATGCTTCTCTTTATGTTTGTAGTTCATTATTTTTATAGCTACGGATTTGTAGTTGCTTTCAATCAGGAAGTGTGCTGCCAGCAACATGATCTCGATGTATTTTCAGGATTGCTCTGTGTATGTGTCATTCTGTAAAATCCATATAAATGTTAGGACAGACTTTGATCTTCCTGCCAAAAATGGCGTTGGGATTTTGATGGAAATTGTGTTACTTTCAGTCTTATGTTTTTGCTTATTCTGATCTCTATTTATTTTTAATTTTTCTTTGTCATTTCCTTCCTCTACTAAATCTCAGCTCTGTTCTTTTCCTACTTCCTTGTAGTGTAGTGTTAAGTTGTTTATCTGAAATTTTTCTTTTTTTGTTTTAATGTTTGTTCATTTTTGAGAGAGAGCACGCAAGCTGGGGAGGGATAGATTGAGAGAGAGGGAGACATAGACAGAATCTGAAGCAGGCTTCATGCTCCCAGCTGTCAGCAGGGAGTGGGACTCGAACTCATGAACTGAGATCATGCCCTGAGCTGACGTTGGACGCTTAACTGACTGAACCCAGGTGCTGCTGAAATTTTTCTTAACATAAGCATTTATACCATAAAAAAGTTTGAAAATGGATTTCCTAGCAGGGAAAATTAGAAATAAACAATACAAGGAATGACCAAAAAAATAAAATAACAGAAAAAAGAAATAAGGATTCTTGAGGATTTTCTTAGATCATGTCATCTGTGAACAGATAGTTTTTTTATATTGGATTCCTTTTTTGTATGTTTTCTTGCCTAACTGTTCTGACTAGAATATTCCAGTACTTTGTCCGATGGAAGTGGTGAAGTCGCTTCCTTACCTTGTTTATGATCACACAGGAGAAACTTTCAGTCTTTTATCTTTGAATATGTTAGATTTCAACTTTTGTACATTTGTGTTCTTTATTAGGTTGAGGTAGTTTCCTTCTGTTCCTACTATTGAGTGTTGTAAATCATGAAACGCTTTCCAATATGCTCACACACTCTTGTTCTGCGACAATTAAGAGCATCATGTCCTGTTTGATTTTCTCTTGGTTAATGTGCAGTCTTAAATTTCTTGATTTCTGTAAGTTGAAACACCCCTGAGTTACAGGAAGAATTCCCACTTGATTATGTTGTAAAATATCGAAGTGTGCTTTTGATTCATTTTGCTTTAATTTATGGTGGACTTTGTATTGAATATTCCTCACAGGTAGTACTTTGTACTCTTGTGTACTTGTGTCTTCCTTTGGCTTTGATAACCAGGTGATTGTCCTGTCACAGAGAGTGTTTTGATAATTTATCTTCACTTCTTGGAAATGTTGGAGGAGATTGAAAGCACTTTCTCATTGTTTCATCTGTTTCTCATTAAATGAATCATCTGGCAGAGGACCTTTCATTGTTGAAAGTTTGTAGAAATTTCTTTAGTAGGACTCGTGGGTGGCTCAGTTGGTTAAGTATCAGACTTCAGCTCAGGTCATGATCTCGAGTCCTGGGTTCGAGCCTTGCATCAGGATTTGCGTTGACAACCTGGGGCCTGCTTGAAATTCTCCCTCCCTCTCTGCCCCCTCCCCCCCCCCCCACTTTCCTTTCCCTCTCAAATAAGCTTAAAAGAAAAATAAAATTTCTTTATCAATCTAATCTACTTAGCTGTTGGCAGGTTGAGATTTTTTTTTTTTAATATATATATAGGGGTGCCTGGGTGGCTCAGTCAGTGAAACGTCCGACTGCAGCTCAGGTCATGATCTCACGGTCCGTGGGTTTGAGCCCCATGTTGGGCTCTGTGCTGACAGCTCAGAACCTGGAGCCTGATTTGTATTCTGTGTCTCCCTCTCTCTCTCTGCCCCTCCCCAGCTCGCATTCTGTCCCTGTCTCAAAAATTATATATATTTCTTATTTTATTTTTATATATTTCTCCATGATGGAGTCAGGTATGTAACACCTTTTGAAATTTATACTTATTTTTTTACAAGTAAGTTTTTTTTTAAGTTTATTTATTTTGAGAGAGAAAGAGAGTGCAACTTGGGGAGGAGCAGAGAGAGGAAGACAAGAGAATCTCAACTAGGCTCCACACTGTCAACATGGTGTCCAACATGGGGCTGGAACTCCTCAAACTGTGAGATCATGACCTGAGCTGAAACCGAGTCAGACATTAAACTGCCTGAGCTGCCCAGGCTCCCCAGAAGTCAATTTAATTTAATTTAATTTAATTTTGTTTAGAGTGAGAAAGTACAGGGGTGGGAGAGCAGGGGAGGGGCAGAGATAGAGGGAGAGCATCTTAAGCAGACTCCACACTCCTCAGGCAGCCCCAAGTGGGCCTCTGTCTCACAACCCTGAGATGTTGACCTCAGCCATTTCAGATGTTTAACCAACTGAGTCATTCGGGCACCCCATACACACAGGTTCTTTTTTTTTTTTTTTTTTGGATACCTATTTGTGGGCATGGTCACCTCTTATAATTATTTTTGTTTCTGTCATATCAGTTTTAATGTGTCTGCTTTCACTTCTGATTGTACTTGGTCTTCTCTGTCCTTCTTCCCTGATTTAGTTACAGGTCTGTCACGTTTGTTGATCTTTTCTGAACACCAGCTCCTTTTCTTGTTGGCACTGTCCACTTTTTGCTATACCCTGTTTTGTTCATTTGTGGTTGATGTTTAGATTTCCTTCCTTCTGCTAATTTTGTTCTCAAAGGGTACTTCTGACTTTTTGGCATATAGAAAAGCGACGTGTACTCCAGAATGATCTCTTAGGCTACGTGGTCAGCACGTTCTGTGTGCCGGCAGAATGAGGTCCTGATGATTGCTTCTCAACCGTCTTGCTGAAGTTCTCCGATCGATTTTATTTTTTTTTTATTTTATTTAAAAAAATTTTTTTTTTTTTTTTTACGTTTATTTTTGAGACAGAGAGAGACAGAGCATGAACAGGGGAGGGGCAGAGAGAGAGGGAGACACAGAATCTGAAACAGGCTCCAGGCTCTGAGCCATCAGCATAGAGCACGACGTGGGGCTCGAACCCACAAGCTGTGAGATCATGACCTGAGCCGAAGTTGGACGCTTAACCGACTGAGCCACCCAGGCGCCCCTCTCCGATCGATTTTAATTTTGCATGTTAGAATTCGTCAGTGTATTTATCTGACAGTAGTTGGATAAAAATGATTTTATTTTTCTGTTATTTGATCTCTTTCAGCCGTATCTTCAAATGACACCCAGAGCTTGCTGCCAAAGCCGTGCATAGAATCTTGTTTTCAGAATGTGTCACTGGGTAGATATAAACAGAGTGCCCTTGAGAATTTACACTTAATGATAGACTGGGACAATGATGGAGAGAGTGCAGAGCATCCGAGATATGAAGGACGTATCCAAACAGAGATAACTGCCCATTATGAGAATCTCACCGCCCCAGACGGTGAAGGATATAAAACATTCTGGACGACATCCCTTTTTAAGTCAACTACTTCTGCAAAGCCTTGTGTTTCTGTAAGCAATGGTTCAAATCCAATGATCAAAGATACGTATGTGCAGAATCCAAATTTGGAAAATCTGGAAAATTACCTAGTCCAGGCCGAAAATAATTATTTGAACCATTTTGAAAATAGGTTTGCATTGACCTTTCAGTCCAATATTTCTGAAAATCAGGGATTTAAAAATGAAGAAAAAAGCGCTATGTGGTATCAGTTTGAGAGTTCCTTCACCGAGGAGTCAACCCTGCAAAACTACCAGAGCATTTTCAATGAAAACATAATTGCTCAATACAGTGAATCTGAGAAGATATTTATCCAGGGGTCAAATGTTAATAAACATCTGATTACTCATTTTCCAGAGAACCATTTTGAGTGTAATAAATGGGAAGTCTTTTATCAAGGCTCCAACCTCATTATACATAAGAGTATGCATATGGGAGAGAATCCTTATAAATATAATGAATGTGACAAAGCTCTTAACCAGACCTCCAATGTTATGGATCATCAGAGAATGCATGTGGGAAAAAACTCATACAGACGTAATAAACCTGGGAACATGTATAGTCAGTCATCAAGACTGTATATACATAAGACAATCGGTGCTGGAGAGAAAAGTTACATTTGTAACGAATGTGGCAAGGTCTTTATCCACCACTCAAGCCTTACTCAACATCACAGAATTCATACTGGAGAGAATCTTTACAAATGTAATGAATGTGGAAAACTCTTTACCAGGCACTCACATCTTACTGAACATCACAGAATCCATACTGGAGAAAAACCGTACAAATGTCAAGAATGTGGGATGGCCTTTACCCAGCATGCAACCCTTGTTGGTCATTACAGAGTTCATACAGGTGAGAAACCTTACCAATGTAAAGAATGTGGCAAGACCTTTAAATGGCACTCAATCCTTAGTAAACATTACAGAACTCACACTGGAGAGAAACCTTACATATGTAAAGAATGTGGCAAGGCCTTTAGGCAGCACACAACCCTTACTCACCATTACAGAACTCATACTGGAGAGAAACCTTACCAATGTAAAGAATGTGGCCAAGCCTTTATCCAGCACTCAAACCTTACTCAACATCACAGAATTCATACGGGAGAGAAACCTTACCAATGTAATGAATGTGGCCAAGCTTTTAACCATCACTCATACCTTACCCAACATCACAGAATCCATACTGGAGAGAAACCTTACCAATGTAAAGAATGTGGCCAGTCCTTTAACCAGCACTCCAACCTGACTCGACATCACAGGATTCATACTGGAGAGAAACCTTTCAAATGTAAAGAATGTGGCCAGGCCTTTAACCAGCACTCACATCTTAATCAACATCACAGAATCCATACTAGAGAGAAACCTTTCCAATGTAAAGAATGTGGCCAGGCCTTTAACAGACACTCAAACCTTACTCAGCATCACAGAATTCATACAGGAGAGAAACCTTTCCAATGTAAAGAATGTGGCCAGGCCTTTAACAGGCACTCATACCTTACTCGTCATCACAGAGTCCATACTGGAGAGAAACCTTACAAATGTAAAGTATGTGGCCAGGCCTTTAACAGGCACTCAAACCTTACTCGACATCACAGAATTCATACTGGAGAGAAACCTTACAAATGTGAAGAATGTGGCCACACCTTTATCCAGTATTCACATCTTATTCAACATCACAGAATACACACTTAAGAGAAACCTTACCAAAGTAAAGAATGTGGCAAAACACTTAATCTCTGGTTAACCTTTACTCATCATCACAGAATTCACACTGGAGCAAACCTTACAAATCTAAAGAATGAGAAAACTATTAAGGACTTCTCAGCCCTTACTCCACATCAGAGAATTCTATTGGAGAGGAACCATACAAATGTCAAGAATGTAGCCTGACCTTTAAGCAATGCTAAACCCTGACTCCTGAACAGAGAAGTTATACTGGAGAGGAGTTTGCAAATATAAAGAATTTGGCAAGCCCTTTAATCAGAGGTCAAGCCTCATTCAATATCACAGAATTAATACTGGAGGAAAAATTTACCAATGTAAAGAATCTGGTAAGACTTTTAGGCTCAACCCTACTGAGCATCACAGACTTTATACTGAGGAGAAACATTACAAAAGTAAAGAATGTGGCAATCCTGTAGCCGAAACTCACAATTTGTTCAACATCATAGCTATCTAAACAGTTTAGAAACCGTAACATGTAGAGAGTTGCAGTGCCTTTAACCGGAATCCAAATGCACACCAGATTCAATCCCTGAAAATGTAATGAATGAGCAAAGACCTTCATTTTAATGTACATTTTAGCAAACACCAGAGTGCATAGAGGAAAGTGACTTGAAAGATATAAATATTTAGGAAAATATTTAATTGAATATCAAATGTCAATAGAGGTGACAAATCAAGTGGCAAGCATTATGTCAGTCAGCCTATTTAGACATTACATCAAAATACTCATTATAAGTAAAAATACAAAGCTAAACACTTAGATAATATATATGCTAATATGCTTCAAAAGCTTAAGTGGATGGATTTTTGCATAGGTATAATTAATTTCAATGTGTTTTTTTTTCTTACATTGACCCTGAGATATTTGACTAGCAAGTATTATTGTATTTCTACTCTCAAATCGCAGAATTCATTCATTCCTAGTGGGTGTGTGAAAGTATGTGGCTGATTGTTGATGCATCAAAGATATGAGATGTCCTTCATTAGGTGGGACTCCTGCATACCTAAATTTTCATGGAAGATGGAGGACAGTCTGATGTACAATATGAAGAAAATCTAAATGGAGATGCTATTTATGCTTATAATGAGATAGGTGTTCAGAACATCAATCTTCTCCATTTATTCAAAGTAAAACATTTCCCGAATATGATAAGTATTTTTTATTTTACCAACTGGTCTTTAAGAAAAAAGACATGGCAGTCTTGTAAAATACTGGTGTATCTTCATAACAGCTAAAATTCGATGTAGAGAATGTCAGTTGATGTGGTTGAAATGGATCAATCCTCGCAGATGTCAGAAAGGATAGCAAATGCTTCCCCCATACGGCATATGATTTTTAGATAGACATTTTTTAAGAAGGACCTCAGGCCTGAAAATTATGGAAAGTACTATTTCCACATCATTATATCAGGAGACCAATGCTTTTTGAATGCCTGTATTCTGTATTTTGAAGAAGGGTTATAGAGTGGATTTGGAATGCATTACTTAGTCTATTTGTGAACTTAATATATTTTAGTTACTAAAACATAATGGTTTTTAACGTGTTCGCATGGATGTGTAATGAATGAAGTATTATCCCACCACCAATGTTACCCTATCTCATTTTTATTTGAGGTTGTAGGAAACTGATGATATCTATCACGTATTTGTAATGGAGTGGAATAATACACCTAGAAATCCATTTTCTCAGTGGCTTTAAAGTTTAAATAATGTGTGATTATTTTTTCCCTAGTTTCTCAATTGTATCATTTTCTCCTTTTCGGGACTAGTGGGATAGTACACGGATATAGTATAGATTATATAGAGGTATTATAGACCGTTTAGCTCAAGGACTCCATGTTGGTGCCACTTGGCAGCCATTTTGTATAGCCAGTAGTTTTGCAGGGACTTGAACTAACACCGGCCTTTTCTCACTAGTATGGTCCGTAGATAACAACCCTGTAGAGTCACAAGTTAGTGTAACTTTTTTTTCTATTGTTTATTTATTTATTTTGAGAGAGAGAGAGAGAGAGAGGGTGAGGGGCAGAGAGAGACGGAGACAGAAAACC
Organism: Panthera pardus; assembly: GCF_024362965.1. Lineage (NCBI taxonomy): Eukaryota > Metazoa > Chordata > Mammalia > Carnivora > Felidae > Panthera > Panthera pardus. The sequence goes on from NW_026526743.1 coordinate 7,803,924, forward strand.
CCAAGCAGGCTCTGCCAGCAGGGCAGCACCCAACCTGGGCCAAACTCACAAGCCTTATGATCATGATCTGAGTCCTTTAGCGGATTGAGTCACTCAGGCGACCCCTAGTGTAACTTCTGATATAACTTACCCCCCCCCCCCCACCTCAACTTTTCCCTTTGTGTGTCGCTTAGAGAAGATTCCCACAGAATTTACCTAAACCTATTGTAGTCAATGGCCCAATCTGGACCTTGTGCAGGGACTCTAAAGCACCACATTATGGCCCCAAATAAAGGTATGTGCCCCCAGTCATAAGGGGGGAATGTTGTTTTGATACTTAACATGAAGTAAGCATGTATGTATGACAATACTGGTTGAGTAGTAGATACCCATAAGTAGGGAAACATTCCAATGGGAGTGATATAGCCCCAGGTAAGAGCTAGAAAACAGGATGAAGAATTGGCATAAATTCTGGCTGTGGAGAGAAGACGCTTGAGTTACACAACTGACTCTCTGCATTTCAAAAAATAAAGCTTCTATTTTGTTTTATTTCCTAGTTATCTCTAGATCTCCAGTTCTGTTTTTCCTCATTTTTGTTTCCAGCTACATAGGCATCAAAAACATTTTCTGCCTGTGTTGGCGGCTAGAATGTCCTCACTGAAATCCTAAATGCGATCATAGAGATGTTTGGCCAGTGGGACACGGTATTTTTTTTATTATTATTAAATTATTTTTTTAACGTTTATTCATCATTGAGAGAGACAGCGTGAGCAGGGGAGGAGTAGAGAGGGGGAAACAATCCAAAGCAGGCTCCAGGCTCCGAGCTGTCAGCACAGAGCCCGATGCGGGGCTCAAACTCACAAAGTGCAAGATCATGACCTAAGCCGAAGTCGGTTGCTCAACCATCTGAGCCACCCAGGTGCCCCCAGTGGGACACAGTATTAATTCAGACATTTAGCACTGGGATGTGGAATGAGAATATAAGTAAAACGTGACCATGGCACCATCTTTAGAGAGATAAGACGTATGAAATGAATATGTGAGGAGCCCTTTCAATGTGGGAAGGGAACTGGAGGTGGCTCCCTTTTGTCACCAAAGTCATAGGCAGCTCTTGGTGGTGTCATCTAATGAGTAAATGTCACAGAGATGAGGATTTTGGAAATGGGGTGAGTTTCTGAGGATTAAGGAATTCATCTTTTATCTTCATGATTCAGTCGAATTGTGTGTTACTGAAGAACAGATTTTGTGTGGCGATTACTGTGATTGCCCAGACATAGATCAGTGACAGTGGATGGAGGAGGGGGTAATGAATGGTGCACAGGTGTGGGCCTAGCTGTAAAATGTCACATATAAGAGTAAATTTTGGCGATGAAGAAGCCTTCTGGACACTAATAGGATCAGCAAGTCATGGGCTGTGGTTGGTCTCATCAAAGCACTAATATCCCAGGTATATAAGCCCATTTATGGTTAGATCCACTCTACGTGGGTGACGTTTTAGGGAAGCTGATGCATTGCTGTGAGGGACCTTCCTGTCTTCAGTCAACCCATGATGAGTATAGTTCTGTGTTCTCTTTCCAAGGCACAGAATTGTTGAAGTTGGAGAATTAGTGGCAGTGAGCATTTTTGATTCAAACAGTCCAGCACAAGTGTTCACTGACTAACGAACGAATAAGAAAGATGCCGTCTATGTACACAACGGAATATTACCCAGCCATAAAAAGCAATGAAATCTTGACATTTGCACTGACCTGGATGGAGGTAGAGTATTGTATAAACGAAAAAATTCCGAGAACTACCATCTGATTTCACTCGTGTGTGATAAAGAAACAAGCAAACGGGGAAAAAAAGAAGCAAATCAAAAAATAGACTTAACTATATCGAAGAAACTGATGATTACCAGAATAGAGGTGGGTGGGTGGGGGCACGGGTTAAATAAGTGGTGGGAGTTACGGAGCGCACTTGTGTTGAGCACTGGGTGTTGTATGGAATTATACAATCACTGTTGTACACCTCAAACTAATATAGTGTATGTTAACTAACTGGAATTTAAATAAAACCTTTAAAAAATAGTTGTGTTTTTTGCAGATTTAAGCAAACATTTTCTCTTAACTGACTTGCAGGAGTTTCACAAAACCTACCTTGTAAACAAATTGAAACATTTATCTTTTCTCCCTACGGGATTCCTCCAGAATTCAGAAATTCTCAGTGACTGTTAGCAATAGTTCATTTGTTCTCATATAAATGCCTCATTTAATAACATTACTTGAAACTACAAGACTTAGTTTGAAAATACAGCTGAATCCTTGCCTCGTGAAACTTCCTTGACTAATTAAACTGACCTATTGTCAGGACTAAAGTACTAGATCGAGGGCATGAAAAATCTACCAGGTCAAGTTTTAATATGTGAACTACCATAGAAGTTGCAGATGGGGGAACTGAAGTGGTTTAGGACAACCGGCTCCGCCTGCCCCCACCCCTCCTCTCAGCCACAATATGCCACTTTGTCCCATTGATAATTTGAGGTGAAGGTACTTTGAACTTGTGGGCTCAAGAGAACTTTCCCCCTCCCTTAACCACACAGAAGAGTCTAAGTTCTATGGCTTTTCCCACAGTAAGAGTTATTAACCAAGATAAAGTTTATCTGAGTGACACATCTGTGAGGTAGGACAAACCTCTAGTTACCAAATATATACTCTTATCACCCTGTGAAGTGCATTCCTTTCCTAGGAAGCTCCAGGCGCCTACCCCCTTTTCCTTAGTTCTGGATGACATATGTCCCTCATCTTGCCTGACAGTCTTTGGAATTTCTACCTCTATGTGGATTCCGTGTATATACACCTATTAAATTTGATGGTCTGTTAACCTGTCTCATGTCAATTTGATTCTTAGTCCAGCTAGAAGGATCTTTGAGGCAACAAGAATCCTTGTTCTCCGACAGGATTTGACTTAAATGCCTCATTTCTTGGCATTCCATTTCAAGTAGAAAAACATGGTGGAACAGTAGGAAGTACTTCTAGAGGAGTTGGTTTTTTGAGCTCAGTTTTTGCCACGATTTCAGAAGGTTCCTTATTTGTTTACTGCATTGATACTATCTTGTTAGTGGGTTTTTTTTGTTTTTTTTGTTTTTTTTTTTTTAAACTTACAAGAAGCAGTCAATATATGTGTCCCACTCGATTTGTTTAGTTGATAGATGGGCTCTGGAGGTGGATGCATAAGTACACACATTAAGTATTTAAAGGGTCCTCATTCAGGCCACTTGAGCATTCAAATCATCCTTAGTATAACTCTTTAGATATTGCAAACATGTTCTCCATGTGTATTAAACACGAGTCCCACCAGATTGTTGGAAGGTCTCCAACAATTGTCTCCATCCTTTTCCCCATTTTAGTGATTTGATTCCTAGTGGGTTTAGGTGCTCAACACTACCTAAGGGGTTTTAGCTGTGAATGAATGTGCTAACTAGAGTGATGTTGCTGCTGCAAAAATTTGCTCCTGGAATTGGTTCATTATATTTTGTGTCTTGGTTTTCTCTGCACTTAGCCTGCCTAAATTCAAAGTGCTCAGCATGTTAAGTGGCTGATTCTTCTATGGTTCCCCTGAGAGAGTAACTAAATTATTTGTGACATGAATGGGAATCCCTGTGGGATGACTGCTGGGTGCTGTTGACTCTGTCCCTGTCTAATGAGAAGAGCTAATGTCCTTTGTCTTGGGATTCATTCAGAATCTCATCTACAGAATGCACCAAGCATTTACATTGGCAAGACTGAAGAATTTTAAATTTCTTCTTTTTTTTTTTTAATGTTTATTTTAGAGAGAGAGAGTCAGAGCACAAGGGGGAAGGGGCAGAGAGAGAAGGAGACACAGAATCTAAAACAGGTTCCAGGCTCTGAGCCACCAACACAGGGCCCAATGTGGGGCTCGAACTCATGGACTGTGAGATCATGACCTGAGCCAATTTTGGACGCTTAACCAGCTGAGCCACCCAGGCACGCCAAGACTTTTAAATTTCTTTAAAAAGATTTTTTGGGGCGCCTGGGTGGCTCAGTCGGTTAAGCGTCCGACTTCAGCTCAGGTCACGATCTCGCGGTCAGTGAGTTCGAGCCCCGCATCGGGCTCTGGGCTGATGGCTCAGAGCCTGGAGCCTGCTTCCGATTCTGTGTCTCCCTCTCTCTCTGCCCCTCCCCCGTTCATGCTCTGTCTCTCTCTGTCTCAAAAATAAATAAATGTTAAAAAAAAATTTTTTTTTAAAAAGATTTTTTTTTAAACATTTATTTATTATTGAGAGACAGAGACAGAGCAGGATCATGGGAGGGGCAGAGAGAGGGGGAGACGGAATCTGAAGCAGGCTCCAGGCTCTGAGCTGTCAGCACAGAGCCCGACACAGGGCTTGAACTCATAAACTGTGAGATCATGACCTGAGCCGAAGTCAGTCGCCCAACCAACTGAGCCACCAGGCGCCCAAAGACTTTTAAATTTCTAAGAGGAAGAGTCGTCTCTGCCACAGACCTGCAATCTGTTCTTTCCTGACTCTACAGTGTATTGCGGCCATGCAGTATTACAAAGGAAAATGATCATCCTTTATTAGAGTCCTAACTGAACACCAGCCTATTGTGTAACATTCGGCTAATGGACTGCACATGGGGAGTTAGATCAGAAACAGTCCCCATTGCCAGTCAAGAAACAACACAAGCACAGACCCAGAACCACAAAGCCTCTTAGATTCTGAAACCAGAAGAGTACAAGTCCTCACCAAAATGAGTTTATGATGAAACTCTAATAAAAAATGTCTGGTGTCATCACATACTAACTGTTTATCAAAAGAGGTTTTTCCAGTCCGATGCCTTATTTCTCTCACTGGACAATGAAAGCACCATAGTCAAGTTATTTCGCATCTTCCTTCTTGGTCTCCTTAAAACTAAATTTTTGGTGCATAGTCCGTTTAAATCTTTTTTTTGTTTTGTTTTGTTTTGTTTTGTGACGGTTTAATTATAAATTTTATCTTGTACTTGTAAAATAGAACAATTCCTTCTGGCTTAAAGTTTTGCTTAGGTACATATTTGTAGGTTGAGGCCAAATAGACACAATTTTGGGAAGGTGACCTTTCTGGTGTGTCTATTTCAGAACAAATGCAAAAGGGTTACAAATTAATATTTGAGTCCTAAAAAACCCCTTCCTTTATAAACGCATTACATTTGCTCCTCCATATAATGGGATATAGCAAACTAAAAATTTGTATATATATATATATAGTATGTCAGCATTTCCTAGTAACTTCTCTTGAATCTATTTTTGTTTTTAGAATTATTTTTAGTTGAAAAAATTTTTTAATGTTTATTTTTGAGAGAGAGAGCACTAACAGGGGAGGGGCAGAGAGAGAGGGAGACACAGAATCTGAAGCGGGCTCCAGGCTCTGGGCTGTCAGCACAGAGCCTGATGCAGGGCTTGAATCCACAAACCGCAAGATCATGACCTGAGCTGAAGTTGGACGCTTAACTGACTGAACCACACAGGCACCCCATTATTTTTAGTTTTTTAAGTTTTTTAATATTTATTTTTAGAGGGGGGAGGAAGGGGCTGAGAGAATCTGATGTAGGGCTCAATCTCACAGCACCCTGAGATCATGACCTGAGCCAAAATCGAGTCACTTAACCAACCGAACCACCCAGGTGCCCTATTTTTAAGATTGAATGTTGTACAGCTTGGGCAGTTATATTCCTCAGGCCAATACCATGTAGACTATATAAATGTATAAAATAAAATTTAAAATTCATTATTCTTCTATATTCAAGACTAAAGCACATAAATGATAGTGTAGGGCTCAGAGGTGAAATATATTTCTCTTCAGTATTTGAGAAAATACGAAATCCTTTCAACAAAATCCAAGAGACATAATAATCCTAGCTGGTGACATTAAGGATAAAGGACCTCATTCACTCCTTCATGCAGTGATTTATTGGTCCCAACTGATTTCCAAATTGGATCACTGTAGTGAGTTATCTATGCTGGAAACTCTGAAAGTCAGCTCTGGGATCCATATTTGTTTTGTGTTCTGCTCTATCAGCAAGAACGATAAATTTGATGGTATGATATTGGACGTGTCAGGAGCTTTAGTGACCGAGCAAAATGACGTCTCACTTTACTGTGACCTGTTTTCACTATGTGTACTTTATGTATCTAATAATTATTTCCCTACAAATTAAGTTCTTGTTTCTTCATCTGTATTGTTATATATTTAATTTTTTATTGCTGTGCAAATCAAATTGTGTAATAAGAAAATCTCTCTGGATTTAAGCAGGTTTGAAATGTTATGTTACAAAAAAAATTTACAGTTAGCATTCAGCCTTCCATTGCACTTCATTGCCTTACTATTAGGATAAGTTAAGTTCGAACACTTCTATTGTCCCCCAGCTCATCACAAATAATAGAAATGGTATGATTTTGTGGCCTAAAGTGAAAGTGGAAAAAAAAGGAATAGAAAAATGATAGCAGATCTCTTAAAAAAAAAAAAAAGCGCCATAGATCAACCAGATCTGCTCAGTGGTGAGTGTCTCAAAACTCTTCCCAGAACAAGTTTCTAGGAAATTCCTGGATGGTGTGAGAAATAAGCCCGTCAACCCAATCAAAGGAGGGATAAGGAGACTCAGATCACAGTGAAGAAAGGCTTTACTCAATGTTCTTGCAAGAGTGGTTTCTGCGGGATAGGCACACAGGGCACAGTCACAGCAGACAGTTTATCTCCTAGCATGCAAGTCCCTCCCCTGATTCTTCATTGACTGAGCACTACAGGTAAGTCCCTCCCCTGGTTCCTCATTGGCTGAGCATTACAGAGGTTACAGCCTTACCCAAAGTTGCTTGTGCCCAGGTAGGGCAAACAGTAGTCTGACTCAAAAAAGGGTGCATTCTCTGAGGTGACACAGGGACTTTCAGTCCCTCCTCCCTCTGTTCTTTGGCTCATGCTTATTGCAAAACCCGCAAAAATAAGACCACTAAATGGAGAGGGGAAGAAGAACAAGGAAGTGAAGTGTCTAAGCGTTTGGGACTCCAATGTGGGGGGAGGGGGGAGTCTGTACATATTTCCAATAGGTTGTAAACCTATTATTAATTAGACTGCACAGCTTTTACTTGGTATTTCTGAAAATGATTCATCTCCCTTCTCACAATGGGACCTTGAGATGCCCCCACTAGCAGGGGCCAATGGATCATGGGCAGAACATCCACATGGGACTGGGTTCCCTTTATGCTCACCAAAATAGTAACCAAAGCAAACGAGTTTGTCCACCATGTGCAGCAAGCCATAAAATCATACACTGGCCTTTTGCAGTGAACCAATTTAAGCTGTTTATTTGTGTGGACCCACCCAGGAGAAGGAGGGGATAATGCTCAAAAGTCTTGAACTCCCCAGTGGCTTGCAAGTGAAGGCTTTTAAGGGGAAAATTGAGTTCAACAGTCCTCTGATGAGACAGAGCATGGGCTAGATTCAGGCCCCCTTAACATTGACCGTGAAATCCAGCATTGTTTGACTCCCTCCATTAGGGAAAAAAACAAAAACAAACAAACAAAACTCTGCATCTTGAGTAGTTTATGTTGCAGGACTTCAGAGGGAGGATGCTTACTATGAACACTGGCAAAGACTGGTCCAAACCAGGGTGCGCCAAGATGGACTCTCCCTGACCTCTACACTTTTCTTTGTGCTGTGTCCCTTCTTCTCAAGCACAAGACGCAATGAAACCTTGCCTGAAACTTCAATTTGGTTTATGATCAGTTTCTCTTGCTTAGAGAGCCCAAGGGCATAGTTTGGTTCATTGGTACTGAAAAGGTGGATGCCATCGATTGGAGACCCCTGAGGCCATGTTAGGAGATGTTACTTGATAACTTCTGCTGCCACTTTACCTGATATCATAGAGGTGTATTCCATCTCAAAAAACTGCGAATCAGAAAAGTGTCTTTTTTCTTTATGTTAAAGGTTTTATTGGATGCATCTAGTAGTTATATCTGCAAGGTAGTGCTGATTAATCCCTTGTAAACTAGTGGGGTTACATTCCTATCTCTTGAGTCGAGACTACATGTTCCTTGGCTGGTACATCTGTGCCTGGGGGCAGTATGACCTGTGCATTCTTTCATCTGAACTGACAAGATCAATGCTGGTGGCTTCATTGGACCAATTGTGTGTTGATACTCTCAGGGAGTGTGAATTTATTTCCGCTTTCAGGTCCTTCTACCTGGACAGAGAATCCAACTGAAATGAGACAGATTAACAGGAGAAGATCAAATTAAATTTCATAAGTATAAGGAACCCTCACAGACACAGAAATCCCAAAGACAATCAGGCAAAATGGGGTATATATGTCATCCTGAACTAAGGAGGAGGGTCTGGGACTTCGCGGTGGAGAAATGCCCTTCACAGGGCGATAATAAAAGCAGATGTTTGGTAATTAGATGTTTGCCCTTTCACACAGTCATTCAGATAAAATTTGTCTCTGGTGATAATACTTATTCTTTGAAAGATCCCCGATTTAGATTCTTCTACATAGTAAAGGGAGAGGATAAAAAGGTTTTCTTGGGCCCACAGGGTGTCAGTTGCCTTTATGCCCCCAAAAATTTTCATGCCAAAATGTCCCATGTTGGGGCAGCTTGCCCCTGGCCCCTACAGAACATTACTTTAAGGTAGTCTCTGTATATAGATGTGTGTGCCATGTTAGATAAACTCTAGACCAGATAATCTTGGTTAAAACCTAGTTTCTTCCATTTATTGGTTGTTTGGTAAAATACTGCTGTAAAGGAGAAAAAGTATTATGTTTGGTCTCAAATTATTTTGGTGGGGTTTTTTTTTTTTTTTTTTGCATTAACTTATAAAAATTGTTACACTACTAATGTAGTAATAGTAAATGTTCAAAAAGGATTGTAGCTTCCATTTTTCATATTCTAGTAGAACCCATAATTGCCATAAAAATCATTCCATTCAAGGGGCTCCTGGGTGGCTTATTCAGTTGAGCTTCCAACTTTGACTCAGGTCATGATCTCACGGTTCGTGAGTTCGAGCCCCCTGTCTGACTCTGTGCTAACAGTGTTGAACCTGCTTGGGATTCTGTTTCCTTCTCCTTCTCCTTCCTTGTCTCTTCCTCTTAAGTAGGCACAATGCCCAACATGGGGCTTGAACCCACAACCCTGAGATTAAGAGTTGCATGTTCTTGGGGGTGCCTGGGCGGCTCAGTCAGTTAAGCGTCTGACTTCAGCTCAGGTCATGATCTTATGGCTTGTGAGTTTGAGCCCCGCGTCAGGCTCTGTGCTGAGAGCTTGGAGCCTGGAGCCTGCTTCAGATTCTCTCTCTCTCTCTCTCTCTCTCTCTCTCTCTCTCTCTCTGACTCTCCCCTGCTCACATTCTGTCTCTCTCTCAAAAGGGATGTCTGCCTCAGATTCTGTGTCTCTCTGTCTCTCTGACATTCTCCTGCTTGTGTTCTCTTTCTCTCAAAAATAAATAAATGTTAAAAAAACATCATTCCATTCAAACTCATCAAATAACAATGTTTTGGGGAAATTATTTTCTAGAATTCTGTAATAGCCTCTCTTCTCTATTGAGGACAATATTGGATTGAAAATTAAAGAATCTGTAACAAAATTCACATTCCTTTTTTTTTCCAAAAAATTTTAATGTTTATTCATTTTTTTGAGAGACAGAGAGACAGAGTGCAAGCAGGGGAGGGGCAGAGAGAGAGGGAGACACAGAATCCGAAGCAGGCTCCAGGCTCTGAGCTGCCAGCACAGAACCCAATGCGGGGCTTGAACTCACGGGCTGTGAGATCATTTTCTGAGCCAAAGTCAGATGCCCAACCTACTGAGCCACCCAGGTGCCCCTGTTACTTCTATTTAAATAAAAAAAAAAAAAAGTTTATTTATTTTGAGAGAGAAAGAGAGAGCAGGTAAGCATGAGCAGGGAACAGACAGAGAGAGAGAATCCCAAGCAGGATCCATACTGTCAGCATAGAGCCTGACACAGGACTCTATCCCAGGAACCATGAGATCATGACCTGAGCTGAAATCAAGAGTCAGATACTTAAATGACCCATCCACCGACGTGCCCCTGTTGTTGCTTGTAAAGGATGAATTACAGCCTTGGCATTCTGTGTAAAAGTGGGAGTGTCTCTAATAACATATTCTATAGTGTCATTTAATGCTTATAAAATTTTTATTAGAGCATTTTATGATTCAGTGAAAAGAATTTTCTGAGCAATTTATGGCATATAACATGCTACTGTTTCAAATGCTTGCTTTTCTTGAGTGCCCACTCAGTTTAAAAATTATGGTTAGGGGCGCCTGGGTGGCTCAGTCGGTTAAGCCTTCAACTGCAGCTCAGGTCATGATCTTGCAGTTTGTGAATTTGAGCCCCACGTTAGGCTCTGTGCTGACAGCTTAGAGCCTGGAGCCTGCTAAGGATTCTGTGTCTCCCTCTCTCTCTCTGCCCCTCCCCTGTTCACGCTCTGTGTCTGTCTGTCTCTCTTTCTCAAAAACAAACATTAAGAAAAATCTTAAACTTATGGTATCTAGAAGGATCCTTTTATAAAATTATGGTATCTAGAAGGATCCTTTGTATGCTTTATTCAGAATTTTTTCAGTTAACATTTTACTTAATCTTGTTTTGCAATCCAATAACAAAGCTTTCTATTTTTTTAAGTTTATTTTGAGAGAGAGAGAGAGCATACGCATGCCCATGAGCAGACGAGGGGCACAGAGAGAGGGAGAGCATGAATCCCAAACACTGTCAGCATAACCCACACTGTCAGCATGGAGCCCCCCCACAGGGCTCAATCCCAGGAACTGCGAGATCATGACCTGAGCTGAAACCAAGGGTCAGATGCTGAACTGAGTCAACCACCCAGGCACCCCAGAGCTTCCTTTTTAATGATAGTTGCCACATCATTAATTAATTGTGCTTTTGTTTTTTATCTATGTTTTGTAATCTTGAATAACAATTTTCATTGCAGTTGAGGACAGTGTAGGGTTTAATTCAAATAGCAATCAGCCATGTCGCTTGCCAATACAATTATGGGTAAATTTATTTGTGTAAATATTACCCGTACGTTGTTGTTTCATGACTTAACTTGTTTGTTTGTTTGTTTGTTTGTTTGTTTTTTGGTTAGTTGTCGGTGGTTGTTTTATCCTGTTTTATCCCGGGTGAGTTGTCACAATAGAATTAATGTCGTCATCTATTTGGGAATGAATTCATATTCTCTATGGGAGAGAAACACCGTTTTGAATTGAACGTCATTTTGTTAAACTTATATCTCTGTATCAATTTTAGGTGTCATAAATTATTATTAATTGTGGTCCAAAATATATGCCATGAAATTTACCATTTTAACAGTTTTTAACTGAAGTATTAAGTGTATTTACATTATTGCAAAACCCACCTCTTGAATTTTCTCATCTTGCAAAACTGAAACTCCATATCTGTTAAAGCAGCCACTTCCACATTTGTCTCTACTCTAAGCCGCTTGCTTTCCCTTCCTTCCTTCCTTCCTTCCTTCCTTCCTTCCTTCCTTCCTTCCTTCCTTCTCTCTCTCCCTACCTCCCTCCTTTTCCTTCCTTCCTCCCTTCCATCCTTCCTTCCTTCCCTCCTTCCTTCTCTTTCTCTCTCCCTCCCTCCCTTTCCTTCCTTTCCTCCTTCCTTCCTTCTTTCTCTCTCCCTCCTTCCCTTTCCTTCCTTCCCTCCTTCCTTCCTTCTTTCTCTCTCCTTCCCTTTCCTTCCTTCCTTCCTTCCTTCCTTCCTTCCTTCCTTCCTTCTTCCCTTTCCTTCCTTCCCTCCTTCCTTCCTTCTTTCTCTCTCCCTCCTTCCCTTTCCTTCCTTCCTTCCTTCCTTCCTTCCTTCCTTCCTTCCTTCCTTCTTTCTCTCTCCCTCCCTCCCTTTCCTTCCTTCCCTCCTTCCTTCCTTCTTTCTCTCTCCCTCCCTCCCTTTCCTTCCTTCCTTCCTTCCTTCCTTCCTTCCTTCCTTCCTTCCTTCCTTCCTTCCCTCCTTCCTTCTCTCTCTCCCTACCTCCCTCCTTTTCCTTCCTTCCTCTCTTCCATCCCTCCTTCCTTCCCTCCTTCCTTCTCTTTCTCTCTCCCTCCCTCCCTTTCCTTCCTTCCTTCCTTCCTTCCTTCCTTCCTTCCTTCCTTCCTCCCTTCTTCATGAGGTTCAAGACATTAATTTAGCCACTTAAATGAAATCATAGTGTATCTCTCTTTGTGACTCATAGATTTCACTTAATATAATATCATCACTTTGTAACCATGCTGTATAAAACGACAAGATGTGTTTCTTTTTTCAAAGCTGAATATGATACTGGTGCATTTAAATGCTATATTTTCTTTATCCATTCATGAACATTTCTGTTGCTTGCATTTATTATTAGCTTTTCTGAATAATGCTGCTGCCCATCTGCTTGTGCAAATATCTCTTGCGGATCCTATTCTGAATTCTTTTGATTATATACTCTCAAGTGGGATGGCTGGATCACGCAATCACATGATTTCAAAAGTTGTGAGGAAACTCCAGTCTGTTTTCCATGGTGGTCGCACCATTTGCATTCCCTCTAGCGGAGCATAGGGTTCCAATTTCTCCTCTTCCTTTCCAACAGATGTAGCTTTTTTGTTCTTGTTTAATAGTGGGGGTGAACAAGTATGAAGTGACAACTCACTGTTTGATTTGTATTTCTCTAATGAATAGGAATTTTGAGCATCTTTCCTGTGCTTGTCCATTTGTGTACCTTCCTTGGATTATGTCCATTCAATCCTTTGTCCAGTTTTGAATCATGCTAGTTGCTTTGTGTTTGTTGTTGCAAGAGTTCTTTATATATTCTAGATGTTAATTCATTATGCTCTGGAGGCTCTGCGAAAAATTACCTTCCATTTCTCAGGTTGCCTTTTCACTCCACTGTTTCCTTAGAATTACTTTCTCTGGTTTCCATCTGTGTGAATATATTGCATTTCATTTCCTTAGTCTCAAGATATTTACTGGTTATTATTTTTTTTAATTTCATTTTGACCCATTGATTGTTTCAGAGTGCATTTTTCAATTTCCAAGTATTTGTGGAATTTCCAATATTCCACCTGCTATTCACTCTTAGTTTCTTTATGTGGTGGTCAAAGAAGATACTGGTATGATTTCATCATCTTAAATTTGTTAACTTGTTTTGGGGGCACTTGGGTGGCTCAGTTGGTTAAGCATCTGACTCTCAATCTCAGCTCAGGTCTTGATATCAGGGTTGTGAGTTCAAGCCTCTACTTAAAAAAAAAAAAATTCAAGAAGGCCTAAGTAAATTTGTTAACTTGTTTTGAAGGCAAACAGATTGTCTCTACTACAGGATGTTCCGTGTGTGATTGAGAAGATTGTGTATTCTGCTCTTGCCTGGTGGAGTGATCTGTGTTACGTCCATTATATGTAATTGGTCTATAACATTGTTCAAGTACTCTCCTTCTTGGACTTGAATGTGGTCCTTCTATCCAGTTAAATCGAGGTATTACCCTCTGCTACTGTGCTGATGCTGTGTATTTCTTGCTTCACTTCTGTCTTTTGGGTTTCATATATATGGGATCTCTGGTGTTAGGTACACACATAATTGTTCTAGTACCTGGGTAATTTCATTCTTTTATCTACATATAATGTCGTTTTTCTGTTCTGACACTCTATGAACTTAATGTATATTTGTCTGATATAAGTGTGGCCACCCATGCCCTCTTTTGGTTTCCATTTGCCTGAATTGTCCTTTAAAAAAATTTTTTTTTTACATTTATTCATTTTTAAGAGACAGAGACAGAGCACGAGTGGGAGAGGGGCAGAGAGAGAGGGAGACACAGAATCCAAAGCAGGCTCCAGGCTCTGAGCTGTCAGCACAGAGCCCGATGCAGGGCTCAAACTCATGAACCATGATTTCGTGAGCTGAGCCAAAGTCGGAAGCTTAACCGACTGAGCCACCCAGGCGCCCCTGTTTATTTGTTTTTAATGGAAGGTGGTAAAGCATCCCTGTGGGTTCTGTCTGGAGCTTTCTGCTAGTCCTTAAAAAATCCTGAATTCTAGTTTTCTCCAGTATCTAGCTACAACTCCCCAAATTAACGTCTTGAACTTTTTCCTTTTTGCCTTGGAATCATGAGAACTAAAACTTCTTTTTTTGAAGCTCTGCAAGCTGAAGCTGAGGAAAAATTACCACAACAGGTTACCTATGGGGAAGCTGCTCGCTGTATGAACTGCTCAGAAAGTTCATCACAACACCTGATACCATCATGAGAGACATTCTAAAATTTTTCAATGTTTATTCATTATTTTTGAGAGAGAGAGAGAGAGAGAGAGAGAGAGCAGGGGAGAGGCAGAGAGAGAGGGAGACACAGAGTCTGAAGCAGGCTCCAGGCTCTGAGCTGTCAGCACAGAGCCTGACACTGTGAGATCATGACCTCAGCCGAAGTCAGATGCTTAACCAACTAAGCCCCCCAGGTGCCCCAGAAATATGCTTTTACCTCCTTTTGCTTGCATCTTATGTGTGTCCTTAGATTTAATGTGACTCTTTTATAGCGAGGAGGATGTTGGATCTGTGTTTTACTCACTCAGCCAATTTATGCCTTTTAATGCGGGGATGGGGGAGTTTAATCTACGTACAAAATAATTCCTGAAAGGGAAGGACCATGGCTGCTGTTTTCTCATAGATTTCTGTACTTCTTGTAGCTATTATATCCCACCTTTCTTTTCTTCCTGTGTTCCATTATGTCTCTTTGATGTTTGTAATGACATAACTTGATAGCATTCTCATTTCCTTTTTATGTCTTCTACAGTTTTTTTTTTTTTTTTTTGGTTACCATGGGGATTACTTAAAACCTCTCAAAGCTGTAAGAAACCATTTTAACCAGATATTGGCAGTAGCATACAAAACTCTACTACTTGGCGTGCCTGGGTGGCTCAGTCGGTTAAGCATCTGACTTCAGCTCAGGTCATGATCTCGTGGCTCATGAGTTCAAGCCCCACGTCCTGCTCTGTGCTGACAGCTCAGAACCTGGAGCCTGCTTTGAATTCTGTGTCTCCCTCTCTTTCTGTCCGTTCCCTGCTAGCACTCTGTCTCTCTCTTAATAAGGAATAAACATTAAAGAAAACAAAAACCCTGCTACTTATCCTGTCCATCCCTGCACCCACTTTATGTCACTAATAACCCCAATTCTCTCTTTTATGTGGTGTAGTCTATAATTTCGATGCATCATTTTATACTTTCATTTTATTTTTTAAATTTTTGTCATATAAAAAGAAGCAATTTGTGCTCCCTCAATAAAACATTCTAGGTTTCTATCTTTGTGTAAACATTTGCCAGAGAGCTTTATCGTATCATGTGGTTTAGTTACTGTTTGGAGTCAATGCATTTTAACCAGAAAGACTTCCTTTAATGTTTCTTGTAGGGCAGGTCTAGCGGTTTTTACCTGGGGAATTCTTCATTTCTCTATTTTTGAAGGACAGTTGTGCCAGTCGCACCACCTTTGGTTGATAGTTTCTGATCTTTCAGTACTTAATATATTATCTCATGTACTTCTTCATGTAAGTCCTGCTGAGAGACCATTCATATTCTTAGAGGAGCTCTGTTGCACAAGATAAGTTGCTTTTCTCATGCTGTTGCAAAATTCTCTTTTCACTTGTGATTTTTTTTAATTAAAAATTTAACACAAAGTTTTTATTTATTTTTTATTTTATTTTTTTTTTTAAGTTTATTTATTTTTGAGACAGAGAGAGACAGAGCATGAACGGGGGAGGGTCAGAGAGAGTGGGAGACACAGAATCAGAAGCAGGCTCCAGGCTCTGAGCCATCAGCCCAGAGCCCGACACGGGGCTCGAACTCACGGACCGCGAGATCGTGACCTGAGCCGAAGTCGGACGCTTAACCGACTGAGCCACCCAGGCGCCCCAACACAAAGTTTTTAAACGATTTTATTTATTTTTGAGAGACATAGCGCGAGCACGGGAGGGGGAGAGAGAGACAGAGACACAGAATCTGAAGAGGCTCCAGGCTCTGAGCTGTCAGCACAGAGCCCGACGTGGGGCTCAAACCCACCAACCGTGAGATCATGACTTGAGCTGGAGTCGGAGGCTTAACTGACTGAGCCACCCAGGCGCCCCATGTAATTTTTTTTTTTAATGTTTGTTTATTTTTTGAGAGAACTCAAGTGGGGAAGGGGCGAAGAGAGGGGGACAGAGGATCTGAAGTGGACTCTGCTCTGGAAGCAGACAGTGCACTGCGGGGTTTGAACTCACTAACCACAAGACCATAACCTGAGCTGAAGTTAGACACTCAACCGACTGAGCCATCCAGCTGCCCCTCACTTGCAATTTTTGATGTTAATTATAATGTGCCACTGTGCCCATGTCTTGACATCTATCCTACTTAAAATGCACTGAGCTTCTTGGATATGTGTCTTTCTTCCCACAGTTGTGAGAAGGATAAGCCAGTAGTTCTTTATGTAAGTTCTCTGCCCCCTTTCACTCTCCTCGCCTTAGGGGGTCCCCTTAACATATATATTCATCCACTTTTGGTGTCGCATAAGTCCCTTAGGCTCTGTCCTTTTTCACATGTACTTTGCTCCCCTCAACGTATGATTTGGGGCATCTGGGTGGCTCAGTCAGTTGGGCCTCCGACTTCGGCTCCGGTCATGATCTATCTCACAGCTCGTGGGTTCGAGCCCCGCTTCGGGCTCTGTGCTGACAGCTGGGAACCTGGAGCCTGCTTCAGATTCTGTGTCTCCCTCTCTCTCTCTGCTCCTCCCCTGCTCACATACTGTCTCTCTCTCTCTCTCTCTCTCAAAAAATAAACATTAAAAAAAAAAAAAAAAAAAAAAACCCAAGGCGTCTTTAAGTTGTTTAATTCTTTCTTCTATTTGATCGAGTCTGCTGACCCTTTAGTGTACTTTCAAATTCAGTTATCGTACTTTCAAGCTCCCAATTTCTGTTTGGTTGTTTTTTTATACTTACTTTCTGTCTCTTTGGATTCTCATTTTGGTCGTGCATAATTTACCAGATATCATTTTAGTTACCTGTCTGCTTTCTCCTCTTCCTTCGTGAGCACCTTTATGATAGTTATTTTGAATCCTTTCTCAGGTAATTAATAGTTCTTTGTTAATTTAGAGCCAGTTTTGAAGTTTTATTTTGTTCCTTTGATTGGACCGCGTTCTTCTGTTTCCGTGTATGCCTTGCGATCTTTTGCTGAAGTTTGGGAATTTAAAAACCAGCCTCTGGTCCCAGGATATATGCACTTGCTTTCTATGGAGAACAGAAATAACAGCCACCTGTGTAGTAAATCTGGGGCCTGTCAAACATATGCTGGGATGTGTAATGTCTGGGTGTAATTAAAGAAGTGTTTGTTGTTTCTTGTTCGGTGCACACCATGCATCCCTCTCCTGACGTTGCTCAGCTCTGCAGTCTCGCTGGTGTTTGAACGAGTACTTACCTGTTCTGAGGGTGGACAATACAATGCATCAAGAGGGTGTTCCCATTCCCTCAGCCCTCCACGTCATGCATGAGACGGGCAGCCGCCATGAAGCCAGATTATTGCCCACACACATCACTTATATCTTCCACTCCTGAGCAGAGTTGAGAGTTTTCTCATGGTCTTGTCAGAGAGTGCCAGGGAGAGAGAGCAGCTTTGGTGAGCAAGGGTAACAGATTTTCCTTCTTTTTTCAAACTGGTGGTTCTTCATTTGTGCCAGCCTGGAGGTGCTGTGTTCTCCCAACAGGCTTCTGGAGCACTCAAAAAGGCAATTTGGTGAGTTTGTATCTCCACAGAAGAGGAAAGTCCCGGTGCTTCCCTTTTCTCCATCTTCCTGATGTCCTATGATGGATATGAATTTTTTACATTAGCATTTTAAAGTATATACAGGTAGGTGTAGTAAGTGGGATAATTTCTTAGGTACTTTCTCAGTTATGTCTTCTTATGACACCTGGGCTTTTTTTTTAAATAATTTTTTTTAAATTAAAAAATAAATATTTATTTTTGACAGAGGGGAGAGAGAGAGAGAGAGAGCATGAGCAAGGAAGGGGCAGAGAGAGACACACACACACAGAATCCAAAGCAGGCTCCAGGCTCTGAGCTGTCAGTACAGAGCCCGACACAGGGCTCGAACTCACAAACCATGAGATCATGACCTGAACCAAAGTCGGACGCTCAACTGACTGAGCCACCCAGGTGCCCCAATAATTTTTTTAATGTTTATTCACTTTGAGACAGACAGACAGAGAGAGAGAGACAGACAGAGAGAGAGAGAGAGAGAGAGAGAGAATGAGCAGGGAAGGGGCAGAGAAAAGGGAGACACGAATCCAAAGCAGGCTCCAGGCTCCAAGCTGTCAGCACCAAGCCAGATGTGAAGCCTGAACCCACGAACCATGAGATCATGATGTAGGCAGAAGTTGGACGCTCAAAGCCAACTGAGCCTCCCAGGCGTGCTGTGACACCTGGGAGTTTTGACAAAGACAGGCAAAGAAAATTTATTCCATAAAGTGCTACTGGGAAGATAGGGAAGCTGTGACTTTAAAAAAGCACAGTTCATGAAAGATAGAGAAAGTGATTGAAGGGAGTGAAAGGCAGAATGAAGGTTATTATGGGTATAAGTAAACTTCTATGATGGATTCCTTACTGCCACAAGAGATGGGGTGTAGAAAACATTTTGGGCAAAACCCTGCTTTAAGACAGGTATGTTTGCAGAACAATGTCTTTATGAACACAAAGACCCAACTCCATTTCTTAAACGTACATATTCTCTGAGAAGAAATTTGGACCTTCTGGAAAGTCACCTGGTCCATGCTGAAAGTAATGATTTGAACCATTTCAAATACAGGAAGGATTAATTATTCAAACTTTTCTTCATGTCAGAAAATTTTAAATGAAGATCAAAAGTCTAAAACAGGGGCGTCTGGGTGGCTCAGCTAAGCGTGCGACTTTGGCTCAGGTCATGATCTAGCGGTCCGTGAGTTCGAGCCCCATGTTGGTCTCTGTGCTGACAGCTCAGAGCCTGGAGCCTGCTTTGGATTCTGTGTCTCCCTCTCTCTCTGCCCCTCCCCCACTTGTGCGCTCTCTCTCTCTCTCTCTCTCTCTCTCTCTCAAAAACAAAAACATTAAATTTTTTTTACAAATCCTTAAAAAATTAAACAACATAAATATATAGCACTTTTGGGGCACCTGGGTGGCTCAGTCAGTTGGGTGTCCAACTTCAGCTCAGGTCATGATCTCGCATGGTCTGTGAGTTTGATCCCCACGTGGGGCTCTGTGCTGACAGCTCAGAGCCTGGAACCTGTTTCAGATTCTGTGTCGCCCTCTCTCTCTCTGCCCCTCCCCCACCCAAGTTCTGTGTCTCTCTGTCTCAAAAATAAATAAGCATTAAAAAAATTTTTTTAATTAAAAAAAAGGAAATATCAGAAAGTCTTTTATCAAAGCTGAAGCTTTTTTGTATGTCATTGTATCCTTATCAAAGATTTATAAATGTAGTAAATGTGGGAAAGCTTTTAAATGGTTTTCAAAATTCACTCAAAAGCAGAGATTTCACACTGGGGAGAAACCTCACAAATGTACAGAACGTGGCAAAGCCTTTAATTAGCAAGCAAGTCTTTCTTAACATCAGAAAACACATACTGGAAAGAAATCTTACAGATGTAAAGAATTTCGTGAAGCTTTTAACCATTGCTTAAATTTTCTTTGACATCAGAGTATATGTACCCAGGAGAAATCCAACCAATATACAGGCTATAGCAAAGCCTTTCGCCAAAACTACAACCTAAGTAAACATCAGTGAGTGCTTACTGGGGACAAAGCTTACAAATGTAAAGAAAGTGGTTGGGGCGCCTGGGTGGCTCAGTCGGTTGAGCGGCTGACTTCGGCTCAGGTCATGATCTCACGGTCCATGAGTTCAAGCCCCGCATCGGGCTCTGTGCTGACAGCTCAGAGCCTGGAGCCTGTTTCAGATTCTGTGTCGCCCTCTCTCTGACGCTCCCCTGTTCATGCTCTGTCTCTCCCTGTCTCAAAAATAAATAAAATGTTAAAAAAAAAAATTAAAGAATGTGGCAAAGCCATTCCATGGAACTCAACATCAACTCATCAGAGGGTGTATCCTGGAAAGAAACCCTAGAAATGTAACGAATAGGGGAATACTTTTGTTTTAAATATACATTTCAGATAAGAAGAGGTTCATATAGCATTAAAAACCTCAAATATGTAAAAAATTGGCACTGTATATAATGAAAAAGAAAATCTGAATAAACATCTGAGAATTCGTAGTGAAAAGCACTAAGCCTATTACCACTTTGAAGACAATAATCTAAATCATAATATTTACTGTAGAGAATAACCCAAAGTTAAAACACTTAGATCATTTTTAGGAGAGTCTTCAAAATGCATGGTTAGAGGCTCTACCCCTGTGCAGTTGAAATAGGTGTATAGCACTTGATTTCCCCAAATTTAACTGTTATTATAGACTGCTCTTGACCAGAAACCTTACTGAGAACATAAATAGTTTGATCAACACATATTTGGAATGTGAAAAGTAAAACCAAGGGAACCATAACTCTCAGATCATTACATCAGAGATTATATATATATACATATATATATATATAATATATATATATTTTAAAGTTTATTTATTTATTTTGAGCAAGAGAGAGAGCAAGCAGGGGAGGGGCAGAGAGAGAGGGAGAGAGAGAAAATCCCAAGCAAGCTCCGTGCCGACAGCACGGAGTCAGACGTGGGGCTTGAGCTCACAATGAACTTGATATATATAATTTTTTTATTTAAAAATTTTAAACTTTTTTTAGTGTTTATTCATTTTTGAGATAGAGAGAGAGAGAGAGAGCAGGGGAGGGGCAGAGAGAGAGAGGGAGACACAGAATCTGAAGCAGGCTCCAGGCTCTGAGCCATCAGCACAGAGCCTGATGCGGGGCTTGAACCCACAAACCACGAGATCATGACCGGAGCCGAAGCCCAATGACACTTAACTGACTGAGCCACCCAGGTGCCGCAAACTTGATATATTTTAATTAGTAAACCCGAACGGATTTTCATGTGTTAGCACTGATGTGTAATGAATGGTTTTCCTTGTACCAACCTTAACCCCTTACACATTAAACAAGGTTGTAGTAAAGAGCCTGTAATGACAAAGTACTGTTGTCCCTTGAACACCATGGGTTCGAACTGCGCATGTCCACTGACAGGCATATTTTTTACAGTAGAGTACTGTAAGTTTATTTTCCTTATGGTTTTCTTAATAACATTTTCTTTTCTCTACCTTTTTTAATCATAATACCATATATAAAACATATAATATAGATAATATGTGTTCATCTTGGGTTGTCTTGATATTTCTTTCAAGTGAACAAACATGGGACAGTGCTGAGTATGTAGCAACTATACTGTACTTAGGAAGATGACAGTATTCGATTGGGAGTAATGTTACTGCCCCAGGTCGGAGATGAAAAACATCCAGATGAAGTATTGGCATGAATTCTGCTTGTGGAAACAGGACATCTGTCCCTGGGCTGCACTACTGACTCTGAACCTGGGAAGGTAAATTCTATTTGTTTTCTTTCCAAATCATCTCCAGTTCTTCTATGTCTCTTCATCTCCAAATCCCAGCAGCCTATGCATCACAGCTGCCCCCCTTCCACATCAGTCACTCAGGTCCTTGTAGGTTCTCATGAATAGTTTGGAATTTTTCTGAGCAATGATCTTTAAACAGATCATTGGAGGTCATATTTAAAATGTAAATACAATGTTGTCACCACTTCATTGAGATAAGAGGACAGCGGTGTCAGTGGGCCACAGGTTTAACTCAGGCACTTGGCACTGAGACAGTTATGAAGGCAGATGAAACATAATGATGGTATCCTTTGAGGGGAACATAGGGCTACTTAAAGCAAATATGGAGAACTATTGAAATGTGGGACACAAATGGTAGGGAGTCTCTTTTAGTCACTGAAAGGGCTTAGGAAGCTACATGTGATCAGCAAATGTGACAGAAATGGAGACTTGGGAAACAACGTGGATTTCAGAGAAGTCAGATCCTTTCTTCATGATTTCATATGTCCCTGTTGCAGTGCTGAGGACAGGTGATGTTGGATGACAGAGATTACTGTACTTTTCAGGCTAACATCGGTGGCAGTGGATGGAGAGGGGTTGCTGGAAGATGGAAACGTTGTGGGCATAGCTTTCCCATGTCACATGGCAGAGTAGATGCTGGAAATGAGGAACCCTTCTGGACGCTGGCAGGATCAGGAGGTGTGTGCTGTCCTTCCACAAAGCACTAGAATCTTAGGCACAGAACCCCAACATCAGTCTGATCCACTGTAGATGGATGACATTCCAGTGAAGCTGATCCACAGCTGGCAGGAAACTCAGTTCTGCTTGAGCCCCATGATGGGTGTTCTACTGTGGGGATTGTGCAAGGTACTGATGAGTTGGGGGGCAGTTCATCAGCGCACATTTCTGCCTTGGACAGTCCACCTAGTTTTTAGGCTAGATGCCCCTATGTTCATTCACCTCATACTTTATTTTTATCCCATCCTATGTGGAGCATTTCTGTCAGTTGTGGAAACTGAGACCATGAAGTTGGACAGCAGGCTATGCTCACATTTAATATTGGCATAACTGAAATATAATAATGGGGGTGCCTGGGTAGCTCAGTTGGTTAAGCATCCAATTCTTGCTTTCAGCTCAAGTAATGATCTCACCGTTGTCAGATCAAACCCTGTGTCAGGCTCTGTGCTGACAACCCGGAGCCTGCTTGGGATTCTCTCTCTCTCTTTCTCTCTCTCTCTCTCTCTGTCTCTGCCCTTACCTACCCTCTCTCAAAATAAATAAATAAACTTAAAAAAAAAGAAATATAATGATGCATTTTTGGGTAATTGCTACTTTGTGTTCAGCTATACCGTGAAAAGGCCAATGTGTACTTATAGAAAAGAAGATGCATCTTTTGGGTTATGTATACAGTGAGTAGGTAGATGCTTATATCTGATAAAATGGCTCATACACCTTAGGGTGTGCTCTAGTTTTTCTATTTCTTTCTTGTGGTATTGTCCACCTGCAGAAACTGTGCTCACACTTGCTCTCTCATGGCCAAAGATGCTTGCCCCACTGTCAGCCACCAAACTGTGTTGCATGCAGCAGAGACGGAGTGTAAATCTGATGGGACTTAGGGAATGTGTTTTCCAACCGCTCCTTTTTTCAGAGGGAAGGTCTTCCCTTTAAGGCACTTCTCTCTTCATCTCATTGAGCAGAACACTGCCATGTCACAACTCTAAGTAACAACTTATCTGTAACACAGGTGGACATATGAAATCTTGGGAATGGCCAGTGTTGCCTGAAGTATTTCAAGGCATCTGACACAAAGGACACCATGCCTTGAACTGGAATCAGATGTTCCGAAAACAACCTGAAATTTAGAGCAGGCCTACCCAGATTCACAATAATTTTATCATGTATGCA
The DNA here is from genome assembly GCF_024362965.1 of Panthera pardus. Lineage (NCBI taxonomy): Eukaryota > Metazoa > Chordata > Mammalia > Carnivora > Felidae > Panthera > Panthera pardus. Next base: position 7,827,365 of record NW_026526743.1, read on the forward strand.
AATGGAGGACTAATTCCTCAGGGCTGGGCATGAAGAGCTGCTTAAGCCTGTGATTGGTCATGCTGTTATAGTAAATATCATTAAATGCAGATTCATAGTGAGAACTCTATATTCAACTCTATTACAAGTTATAGCATCTATTCAGGCTTGGCTATATGTGTTTCAAATGTTATTTGATGAAATATTTGAATAAATTCCCATTTACTCTAAGTTGGATTATTTTGATGAAAGAATGTGAAGACCAGTGTATTTGGGGGTTGATCTCAGGAAGCTCAGGGAGGGTCTTGAGAGAAGTAAGACATGGAAGACAAAAAGCCAGAAGAACCTATGATAAGGTCAGATATACTTATGAATAAAGAAAATGTGCATGTTGTGTGCATGTGTGTGTGCGTGTGTGTGTGTGTGTGATATCACTAACATCGCCACAAATAGATGGTTTCAAAGAGTTACTTAACTCATGGATGACCTGTGACTCAGTTACCACACAGGTTGTAAAATTTATCTTGCATGAGGGTCCTCTGGTGTACTTGTAAAAATTTCAGATTTCTGAGCCATTTTTTCCCATGTCACCATTTCTTTTTTTTTTTTTTTTTAACGTTTATTTATTTTTGAGACAGAGAGAGACAGAGCATGAACGGGGGACGGGCAGAGAGAGAGGGAGACACAGAATGGGAAGCAGGCTCCAGGCTCTGAGCCATCAGCCCAGAGCCTGACGCGGGGCTCGAACTCACGGACTGCGAGATCGTGACCTGAGCTGAAGTCGGACGCTTAACCGACTGAGCCACCCAGGCGCCCCTCCATGTCACCATTTCAATAGTCTGGGCTGTAGCCCCCAATTTTCCATTCTCATAAGTTCTCAGGTGATGCCAGTGGGGCCTGTTTTGGGAATGTACTTTGAGAATGAAAATCTGGGTGCATAATTATGGTTGTCATCTTCAGTAAAGTTATCAGTGCATCAAGAATGCAGTTAAAAGCACAGATGATCATGAATTATTTGGGGGAGGGGGGACCCTGGTCTTGGTTCTCCAGATGTGAAAGTGGGCTCATATGTAGGCTGGGCTTCTCCTGTGTTTTAACCCTGGAAGTCAGACTTGTGTACCCGATCCTCAGTAGTCAATTAAATTTCCACTCAGGTCATATGTGTGTTTCCAGGGCTGGAATGTACACTCTCAAGTCTCAGACCATGGCGGTTCCATGTGAAGACTTCTGGGTGAAGCATTGATTGTCAAACAGAGGAGAGAATCAAAGAACAGGTGTTTTTCTGGAAGGCCATTTCAATTCCTCCTGTTGCTGTAGGTACCCAGGTTCAAATGTTGACCCTACCAATATTTAGATGATCACTAAATCTTTCTTTAAATTATTTTGGTCAGTTGTAAAGAAAAGAAAAAACCTATTGTTTATTTTCTATGAAGGGAAAAACCCTGTCTTTCCCTACTGCATTTCTCTCCTGTGTGTCACTCTTAACACACACACAGAACAATTTACTTCTTAGACTTCTGGTCATAAATATGGGGTGGGAACTTTCCCCACAACTAGCAAGTCTCTAATACCACCTGGATATCCTGCAGTTTAACTCAATTTAAACACTATTTACCCAGAGATGTTGTTAGGTCCTACAGGTAAGAGCACAGTCCCACAAGACTGCTCCCAACCCTCCCCCGACATACTTTCAGACACTATTCAAAAGCTCAGGCTATTACCCATATTTGTGAATGGCTGGTTGTAGATTAGATATTCTGATAATCTCTTCCTTGGGTTCCATCAACTTGCTGGAGAGGCTTGAAGACCTCAGGGAGACATGTATGCTTACTAGATTATTAAAGGATATGATAAAGGATACAGATGAACAGCCAGATGAAGAGATATGTAGTGTGAGGTTGGAGAAGTTCCCACGCTCAGGAGCTTTTGTCCCCGTGAAGTTAGGGTGTGTCACCCTCCCTGTGTGAATGTGTTCAAAGCCTGGAAACTCTCCAGACTCCATGCTATTGGGATTTAATGGGATTTTCTTCATGTAGGTATGACCAGTCATTAACTCCATTTGCAGCTTTTCTCCCTTCTCTGGAGTAAGGGGTGGGGGGAGATGAATGTAAATGTTCTAAGCTTCTGATCATAGTTTGGTCTTTCTAGTGGCCAGCCCCCCCCCCCCCCCCCCCCCCCCGCCAGGAGCCCACCTAGAGTTGTTTCCATAGAACAAATGATGCATCTAGTGCTCTTATCACTTAGGATAAGTGATAATTATATTAGTCCAAATTCATAAAATCATGAACGTTAAAATCATTAGAACAAAGCATTAATGACAGTAGACCATACAGTGCAAACACTATATAACAACTTGGTGAATACTGTAGATTTCATTTTTCAGGGAAAAGGTAGCCCACAAGTCATGTTTCTATGCTGATTTTTTTCTGGTTTTGAATGTAAATATTGAACCCTGGAAAATGGCAGCTGAGAATCTGACACTGGGAATGATCTTCCTGGTCCAGATTTTCACTGGACACCTGAAGGATTTCTACCTCTTATGTCATCATTTTCCTTTACTGTGGTGGAACCAGGGCAAGTTAGAGAGGTTTTTATGAGTCATCTGAATGTAGCCAAGTGTTGGTCATTCCTTCTAGTGGAATCCCAGACATCTTGGCAGCCCTTGGTTTGAAACATTTTCTCTATGATTTTGGATGTAGACTTATACTCTAGTTTCAGAGTTTCCAGAGGTGAGTCCATTGCCAACTCTGGTCCTTGAATGTCTTCCAGGCCATCACCACCAATCCCAGGAACTCCAGGTGGGCAAAGCATTAAGTAACAGTCCCACATTCCATTGGCCCCTCCAATATCCTCTGCTGGATCCTACTTGACCTGGTAAATATCACCGTTGCTATGTATGTGTGTGACAAAAAGAACAAGAAATAGATCAGAACACCTAGTATCAGACCCTGTTCTGCTATACTTTGTAGCAAACACATAGACTTACTCTCTGCAGCATTCAGATGTACCCCAGATGTTTTCTGCTTAGGACTAATAGTTTTCATTCTGTACACAAGCCAAGGGGCCAATATATTGATAGGAACAGTATCATACCTAGATCCTCCCCTGCGATAACAGCTACCCCAAGCATTCTTGTCCTAGGGACCATCTTTGTAATTTTTTATACATTCTCTTCCATTTTTGTAATTTTTCTCTTTTTCCTTAGACTATATGGAGGGAAGTGAACACCTGAGCCTTAATCAATGTGTCTCCCAACTGCCCGTCCCTTTATTTTTTTGAGAAATGACTACTGTGTTTCCATGTTCTTCTCTGTATCCTGGAGGAATTACAGAACTTCCTCATCTCATGAGAAAAGTGTAGTCTGTTTTTCTCCATGTCAGTCAACATATATTCAAGCCTCACAGAGTGTATGTACAATTACAAGCCAGTCACATTGTATGTAAAACTGTGAATAATACAGAGAATCTATTTTAGTAATAAATAATAAATTATAGCCATACAACGAATCCTTTAATAATTATTATATAATTATCCATACAACTATGTTGTATTAATGATTCCAGTAGATAAGGTCAGAGTCCAATCAGGAATGAAAGAGTTTCTCCTGAAAGAATTCAGAGATACACAAAATATCTTCGAATGTGTATCTTTCAACCTGAGATATTATCTATGCCCAACATTTACCTGGGCATGGGGTTCTGAAGACAGTTCCACAAAATGGTTAACATGTTCTGGTCCTTCCAGAAACTAGTGTTACTGATAGTCAGTGCAGAATCTCTAAGTGGCAACAAGCACAGGCCTTGAAACCTGCCACAGTAGGTCCTGCATTAATCCAAACTAAGGAGAGGAGAAGATCCTTTAACAATGCAAGGTTAAGACTCAAAATATCTAGAATCATGACCACAACTACAGCTACCTGCAACTTCTGTTAACTGCAGTAGAGGTTTTTTACTCCAGAGAGCCCTGCTCAGGGAGAGAAAACATCCCAACTGCATCAGGGATACTGCTGCACCAGGACAGGCCTATGCTCTACCTGATGGCCCAGACTCAGCATAAGGTTTCTGGTACCTGGATCCCTGTGGGGGCATCGGGTCAGTCTCAATGGGGACATTCCCTCCAGCACTAGGGACTCTTAGGAATATTTGCGGATGTCCTGTATAGACTGGGGTTAGGCTGGCACCAGAATCTGAATCTGCTTCCATCTCAGAGAAAGAGGAGTCAGCCAGGGTTCCCTCCTCCCTCCATAGAAGGAATCTCCTTCATGGTGCCCAGGTGGGGGTCATTTCAGGTTCCTGGTACTGTGGTAAAGAACACTGAAAAAGTATAGGGATGCAAAGAGATTATTTCCATGGCATCTGGTCATTAGAAAAAAGATGGGGGCGCCTGGGTGGCTCAGTTGGTTAAACGTTGAACTCTTGATTTTGGCTCAGTTCATGATCTCAAGGTTTGTGGGAGCCCCCTGTTGGGCTCTGTGCTGATAGCTCAGGGCCTGCTTGGGATTCTTTCTCTTCCTCTCTCTCTCTGTCCCTCCCTGCTCACTCTCTCACCCTCTCTCTCAAAATAAATAAACATTAAAAAAAAAAGCAAACGAAAAGTCACGATCTCTACCATGCAGGAAATTTTAGGTTGGAGTAGGTGGGTGCATTGTTGAATTCAGGATTGCGGAGTCAGTGAGTGGAAGAGGTGGGAACACAGGGGCCTTTGCTGAAGTTGGGCCACTTCCCTTTCCGTGTTGTGGTGTGAGTTCTGGTGTCACTTCTGATGGGTCATCCGTGGACCAAAGAGTTTTTATTAACAGTAGTAGTAGCATTTATTTTACATTCTTGTTAGGAATGCAAGTTTTCTAATTGTCCCAGAAACTTGTAAGCGTTTATGTTAAGTTGCGTTTTGTTTTATTTTTATGAAATAGACAGGAAGTAGACTAAATAGGTTAAAATAGTATGAACTCCTGCTCATACTGTTGTTAGATTCCAGATATAATTCCAGTGTTGTTAGATTCCAGATATAATTGAGATAGGCTTAGGACTGACAGAGCAGGAAGTACCCAAGAGGGAGGAAGAATCTTCAGGCAGCTCCCTCCCTCCCCCAAACCAGATCCACTCCCTTCTGAGACTGTGTTCAGGTCTGGCCTGGCTCTGGGATCTCCTCTCTTTCCCAGGATAGATTAGAGGAGGTCAGATTCCGAGTGGCTGCTCCTTTCATCTCTCTGGAGCCAGTGCTCACAATTCCCAAAACTCAGAATCCAATGAATGGGAGCAAAAGACTATATATTTTAGTGCCTTCACTTCTGTTTTTATCATTAAATCCTGTGCCTTTCACAGGATGCGTGAGTGAGCCTTTCACCCAGAGTCCTGTTTTCCATTCGCGCAGATTTAGTAGTCTTAGGTAACAAAATAGAAATACATGTATGTATTATGATAGGATTAAAACAATCTAGCTAATTAACATGCCCACCAACTTATATAGTTAGGATTTTTGACTTCTGATTTTTAAATTAATTTTTGTTGAGAACATCTAAGACATACTCTCTTAGCAAATTTTTTATAAGTTTTTTTGTTTCGTTTTGTTTTGTTTTTTGAGAGACAGAGACAGAATACAAGCAAGGAGGAGGAGAAGAGAGAGGGAGACACAGAATCCAAAGCAGGCTCCAGGCTCCAGGCTCCGAGCTGTCAGTACAGAGCCTAACACGGGGCTCGAATCTATGAACTGTTGAGATCATGACCTGAGCCAAAGTCAGCTGCTTAACTGACTGAGCTACTCAGGCACCCCTCTTTAGCAAATTTCAAGTATAACAGACATATAATTATGTGTGGTCTCCATGCTGTATTTAGATCTCCAGAATTTATTCATCCTGCGTAACCGAAATTTTGTGCCATGTGACCAACATATCCCACTCCGCCCTCAGCCAGCTCCTGGCCATCACACTTCTACTCTGCTTTTAGGAGTTCAGTGTTGTTAGATTCCAGATATAATTGAGATAGTGCAGTATTTGACATTTTGTGTGGCTTATTCCACTTAGCATAACATCATCCAGGCTCACCTACATTGTCCCTTCCATTGTCGTAAGGAAAATGTATATATATCTTGTATATAGATAGATAGATATTATATATTATACATTATTTATGATACATAATATATTGTAATATAAGTAATTATATAATAATTATATGTATATAGGTAACAAAATGTATAAGTAATTTAAGTAATTATATAATAAGTATATGATCTATAATTATATATAGTATATAAATATATATCAAAAAATATAATACATATATATATATCTATCACATTTTCTTTAACCACTCTTCCTAGAAAGCAGGGAAAATACAGTGAGATGACACTTCCTATTTTCTAAAAGGACTAAACTAGGGGGAAAAAAACCAACAAAATTGCTAACACCGATGTGAAGGAATTAAAATAATCATATATTGCTGATGACGGTGTATCACGTACAGAACTGGCGTTTAATTATAAACTCAAACATTTTTCTATCCTGCTAAGAAAACGTAAACACAACAATGAAAGCTCTCTGAATTTCTAATCTACCCTTCTTTTCTCTATTTTTTTCATTCATCCATATTTCGGTTCTATACCAACTTTTTTTTTTTTTTTTTCAGTTGATAGGGAAACAGAAGAGGCAGATAGGTGGGGGACCAGTATCTACATATTCGTGGTTATTATAGGACACCTGGTACCTAGTCTGCAGGGGACTATGTGGATTAAGTCACATCATATATGTGAGGTACCCAGCGTGGTGCACCATAACTTCCTTGTGAACACAAAATTAATGCTCAGTAAACACTGCAGTAATCAATGTATACACGTATTTTCCAAATAGAGTCTGGCTTAGACATTAGAGCATTCCAGAGCCTTCTTTCAGTAATCTTTAAAGTGCTGTGAAAGCATGTGGTCCTGCGGGATAGTGATGGTGGTCTTTGCTGGGAACCAACAGTAAACTGACAACGGTGGAAAGTAAGTGATGAACTCTTGCCTGGGAACTCAGCAGGAGTTGTTCGTGTTGAGTCAGATGGTGGCTGTGGGCGGCTCAGGTGTGCTGTGCCTGCATTCTCTCAGGTAGTGCCACTGAACATGGGTCTCGGGAAGCAGCATCAGCACTAACACGGAACCGGTGGAAGATGCCGATTCATGGACCCCATTCCAAACCTGCGGAATCACCATTTCTTCTATGGGACCTGGACACCACATGATTTATATGCACGTGAAAATCTGAAAGCACCGAACTGCTTATGAGCCTGGGTTCACAATAAGCATCCCATGATGAGATTTAAGAACCAGTATCACCTGTGCCCTCTGCCGGAGTCTGTCTATTGGTCAGGGTGAGAGCATCGGTGCTGCTTTAACTATGAGCTCCAGGTGACTTCTCAGGTGAGGCCAGGGTGAAGCACGAGGATTCGCAGACGTATCTGGAAGGGCTGCGTCGGCCTTTCAGTAGAAAAGACAATGATAGTCTGTTTGGCGTGGACTTGGAAGGGGCAAGTTAGTGCAGCCCACGTTCTCTGAGCTGTGGCAGGATGTGTGGCTGTCTGTGGGAGGGGAGGACATCTGAAACTGGGAAGGAGAAACTCACAGGTAAGTGTCCACGCAGGAGCTTTTTTTCTGAAGCTTTCCTGCGACAAAGTCAAGGAGAAGGCAGCGTTTTGTGCATTTCAAGATGCTGCTAGCTCTGAGGTGAAGAGAGCAGAGGGGGAGGCCGTGCTGAGGCCTTTAAAGGGGAGGGGGAGGGAGGAGGAGGGAGGTGTCAGAAGGTCCCCTGCAGTGCTGTGACTGATGGGCGTTTATGCATTTATTTTACACAGCGTGATTCTGGATGGCCAGTCCCCGATCCCCGTCTGCTCTGTGGTTCTCTGTGTTGTGGGAGGTGCCGGACTCAGGTCCTTGGGGCGGGGTTCACCTGAATTCTGTTTGTGCGCATGTGTGAAGTTTTGGCACTAGGAAAAGCAGAAACGGGAGAGGGCATCAAAAACACTGGATAAGAACATAAGCCTGCGGGAGGACTGGTTGCCAGCTCGTCTGAACTATGAACTCAGTTGTGAGTACTTGGTTGAAATGGGATTCAAGGCTGGTGAAGGGAGGAGCACAGGATTGCAGGCTTTAGTCCTGAGCGGGGCGTTGTGTGCCAGAGGTCTTTTGCGCGCGTGTGCGTAACTGGTGGGAAACTGCGCAGGCGCTGTGGGGAGCCATTACCTAGGGTGAAGTCTGGGCAAGTGAGGGCAGAGTCCTCTTAGTTTCTTGTGCGCATGTGTGAAGGCGATCAAGGCGGGGCAGGGAAACGAGCCTGTTCCTTGCCCCGTTGGAAGTGGGCGAAATGTTTACGCCACGGGAGGAAACTGCTTAAAATGAAAGGTGGTACTGTGTAGTGTTAAAAGATGAACGGATGTACGTTCAAACTTTCAAGAATTAATCTGACGCGTTAATCTGTCGATTCAAATAGTTATGCATGCTCCGCTTATAGGAAATAGTGGTAAGGTTTTTACAGAGAGGATGTGGAAGCAGAGCAAGGAGAGCGATTGGACATGCCTTAAGCGTTTGCCTTATTTTGAAGGCCTAGTTGGCTGTAATTGTTTGTTGTTAAGTTCATTTTCTTCCACTCCGGTGCAGTGACTGTGAATTAAGTTGTGGTTCGCTTGCAGAGGCCACGGAGGCATTAGTCACCTCAGGCTATGGCTTCCCCGTTTAACAGTGGAAACAGTAGGATGTTAAGCTTTCCCCTACCCCTTGTTAGCTACTGTCCACCCCTCATAAGAATGTGCAGTCACGATGGGGCAACAGTCTGAGGTCCCAGGACCACCCAGTTAAGTCACATGTGTACAAATCAAAGATCCACATTTCATGATATGTGTGATAGCAGAAGACAGAAACATTCAACTATGTAACTGTATAAGCAAACCAGGCGGTGTGCGCCGGGAGTCCTCTGCGCACGTGCAGAACTAGCGGAAACCTCTATGTGCGCAGGCATTGTGGGGAGCTGTTACCAAGAGTGAAGTCTGGGTAAGTGAGGGGAGGTTCATTGGTGTCTGATGCGCATGTGCAAAAGTGGGACGTGAAGGACAGGGAAAGAGGTCACGGACTCTTAGGCCCACAATGGAAGTGGGTAAGATATTCATGCCATGTGAGAAAAGTGGTCAAAATGGAAGGTGATACTGTGTGGTGTTAAATGATGAACTGATACGTAAATTCACATTTACAAGAGTTCATTTGGCCAGTTAAAATGATCTATTCAGAGGTTAGGCATGCTCCACTTGTAGAAGGTAGTGATGAGGTTTTTACAGAGAGGATGTGGAAGCAAAGCGGACAGAGTGTTCGGCTGGATATACCTTAAGCATTCGCCTTATTTTTGAAGCCCTAGTTGACTGTAATTGTTCTTAAGTTCATTTTCTTACGCTCCAGTGCAGTGACTGTGAATTAAGTTCTGATTTGCTTACAGAGGCTACTGAGGCATTAGAACCACCTCAGGCTGTGGCTTCCCTGTTTAATTTCTTTGACAGTGCAAACCTAGTTGATAGGATATTACAGGTTTTTTTTTTTTTTTCAGATTAATTTATTTTTTAATTTACATCCAAGTTAGTTGGCATATAGTGCAACAATGATTTCAGGAGTAGATTCCTTAATGCCTCTGACCCATTTAGCCCGTCCCCCCTCCCACGACCCCTCCAGTAACTCTCAGTTTGTTTTCCATATTTATGAGTTTCTTCTGTTTTGTCCCCCTCCCTGTTTTTATATTATTTTTGTTTCCCTTCCCTTATGTTCATCTGTTTTGTCTCTTAAAGTCCTCATATGAGTGAAGTCATATGATATTTGTCTTTCTCTGACTAATTTTGCTTAGCATGATACTCTCCAGTTCCGTCCTCGTAGTTGCAAAAGGCCAGCTTTGCAAAAGTTGCTGGCTTTTACCATAAGACTGTAAATAACTGCAGGTTTACGCAGCTCTTCATCAGCAGTCCCTTTGCATGTAGAATAAATCCCTGTGCATGAAGTTTAAGGATATTCTAAATTCTAAGGGCTAATTTCAGGGCAAAGTGTGATGGCCTTTTTGTTAAATGCTGTGAAACAGTGCAGAGAACGAGAGCCATTTGCAAATATCTTATGTGTCCACCAGTGCTACGATTTCTTTTTTTTTTTTTTTCAATATATGAAATTTATTGTCAAAATGGTTTCCATACAACACCCAGTGCTACGATTTCTAATTAGACTAACCCATATATCACAATTCTGGTCAAAGACTTGGAGGGAGTAGTGACTTGGGGAAGAGGGCCTTCCCTGAATGAAAACAGAAGACTTCAGATCCAATTCTCTAAGTCCTTTCAGATTGCCATTGCCTCCTTTGCTGCATGGAACATCGTTTGATGCATGTTGGTGGGGCAGGTACGCTGGGCCATGAGTGAGCAAGTATGAGGACAGTGATGGGCACAGAAAATGCCAGAGGGAAGAAATGAAAAATCAGTATGCTCTAGGGTGTCTGAGATTTTTGTTGTTGTTGTTCGTTATCTGTAAATTTTTTCTTTATTATTAATTTATAAAATTTACATCCAAGTTAGTTAGCATATAGTGCAACAATGATTTCAGGGGTAGATTCCTTGATGCCCCTTACCCATTTAGCCCACCCCCCACCCACAATCCCTCCCATAACCCTCTGTTCTCCATAATTGAGAGTCTCTCATGTTTTGTCCCCCTCTCTGTTTTTACATTATTTTTGCTTCCTTTCTCTTGTGTTCATCTGTTCTGTGTCTTAAAGTCCTTATAAGAGTGAACTCATATATTTCTTTCTCTGACTAATTTTGCTTAACATAATATCCTCTAGTTCTATCCATGTAGTTTCAACTGGCAAGATTTCATTCTTTTTGATTGCATATATATATATATATATATATATATATATATATATACACATACATACACACACACACACACACACACACACACACCCCACATCTTTATCCATTCATCCATCGATGGACATTTGGGCTCTTTCCATACTTTGGCTATTGTTGATAGTGCTGCTATAAACATGGGGGTGCATGTGTCCCTTTGAAACAGCATACTTGTATCCCTTGGATAAATACCTAGTAGTGCAATTGCTGGATTGCAGGGTAGTTCTATTTTTAATTTTTTGAGGAACCTCCATACCGTTTTCCAGAGTGGCTGCACCAGTTGGCATTCCCACCAGCAAGTCAAAAGAGATCCTCTTTCTCTGCATCCTTGCCAACGTCCATTGTTACATGAGTTGTTAATGTTAGCTATTCTGACAGGTGTGAGGTGATCTCTCATTGTGGTTTTGATTTGTATTTTCCCGATGATGAATGATGTTGAGCATTTTTTCATGTGTCGGTTGTCCTTCTGGATGTCTTCTTTGGAGAAGTGTCTATTCATGTCTTTTTCCCATTTCTTCACTGGATTATTTGTTTTCTGGGTGTTGAGTTTGAGAAGTTCTTTATAGATTTTGGATATTGACCCTTGATATATCGTTTGCAAATATCTTCTCCCATTCTGTCGGTTGCCTTTTAGTTTTGCTGATTGTTTCCTTTGCTGTGCAGAAGCTTTTTATTTTGATGAGGTCCCAATAGTTTATTTTTGCTTTTGTTTCCCTTGCCTCCAGAGACATGTTGAGTAAGAAGTTGCTGGGGCCGAGGACAAAGAGGCTTTTGCTTGCTTTCTCCTCTAGGATGTTGGTGGCTTCATGTCTTACATTCAGGTCTTTCATCCATTTTGAATTTATTTTTGTGTATGGTGTAAGAAAGTGGTCCAGGTTCATTTTTCTGCATGTCGCTGTTTTCCCAGCACCACTTGCTGAAGAGACTGTCTATTCCTTTGGATAGTCTTTCCTGCTTTGTCAAAGATTAGTTGGCCATACATTTGTGGGTTCTCTGTTCTTTTCCCTTGATCTGAGTGTCTGTTTTTGTGCCAGTACCATACTGTCTTGATAATTACAGCTTTGTGATACATCCTGAAGTCTGGAATTGTGATGCCTCCAGCTTCGGTTTTCTTTCTCAAGATTGCTTTGTCTATTTGGGGTCTTTTCTGGTTCCATACAAATTTTAGGATTGTTTATTCTAGCTCTGTGAAGAATGCTGGTGTTATTTTGATAAGGGATTGCCAGTTTTTTCTTTTAATCCATTAGCAAGAGCAATTTAGAAATTGACCACCCTTTGTAAGAATGCACAGTCGTGGTGGTGCAACTATCTCCTGTCCCAGAACCACCCAATTAAGTCACAGGTGTACAAATCAAAGTTGCACATTTCATGCTGTGTGTGATAGCAGGAGACTGGTACATTCAACTGTGTATAAGTGTATAAACAATGGTGTTGTGTTTACAATTACTGTGGGATATGATGTGTTTTAGGAATGCAGTAAATCCTTTCTACTAGTGTGAAAACATCATCTTCTTGTAACATTGGTTAAAGAAAGCAATTGATTGACAGTAAGTCTGTTATGATAATATTCATGTAAACATTGAAGCAAGTGCAAATTATTTTAGTTTGTGGGTTAAAGAATTTCTTTTTTTTAAATATGAAATTTGTTGTCAAATTGGTTTCCATACAACACCCAGTGCTCATCCCAAAAGGTGCCCTCCTCAATACCCATCACCCACCCTCCCCTCCCTCCCACCCCCCCATCAACCCTCAGTTTGTTCTCTGTTTTTAAGAGTCTCTTATGCTTTGGCTCTCTCCCTCTCTAACCTCTTTTTTTGTTTTTCTTCCCCTCCCCCACGGACTTCTGTTAAGTTTCTCAGGATCCACATAAAAGTGAAAACATACGGTATCTGTCGTTCTCTGTATGACTTATTTCACTTAGCATAACACTCTCCAGTTCCATCCACGTTGCTACAAAAGGCCATATTTCATTTTTTCTCATTGCCACGTAGTATTCCATTGTGTATGTAAACCACAATTTCTTTATCCATTCATCAGTTGATGGACATTTAGGCTCTTTGCATAATTTGGTTATTGTTGAGAGTGCTGCTATAAACATTGGGGTACAAGTGCCCCTATGCATCAGTACTCCTGTATCCCTTGGGTAAATTCCTAGCAGTGCTACTGCTGGGTCATAGGGGAGGTCTATTTTTAATTTTTTGAGGAACTTCCACACTGTTTTCCAGAGCGGCTGGACCAGTTTGCATTCCCACCAACAGTGCAAGAGGGTTCCCGTTTCTCCACATCCTCTCCAGCATCTATAGTCTCCTGATTTGTTCATTTTGGCCACTCTGACTGGCGTGAGGTGATATCCGAGTGTGGTTTTGATTTGTATTTCCCTGATGAGGAGCGACGTTGAGCATCTTTTCATGTGCCTGTTGGCCATCCGGATGTCTTCTTTAGAGAGGTGTCTATTCACGTCTTCTGCCCATTTCTTCACTGGATTATTTGTTTTTCGGGTGTGGAGTTTGGTGAGCTCTTTATAGATTTTGGATACTAGCCCTTTGTCTGATATGTCATTTGCAAATATCTTTTCCCATTCCGTTGGTTGCCTTTTAGTTTTGTTGATTGTTTCCTTTGCTGTGCAGAAGCTTTTTATCTTCATGAGGTCCCAATTGTTCATTTTTGTTTTTAATTCCCTTGCCTTTGGGGAGGTGTCAAGTAAGAAAATGCTGCGGCTGAGGTCAGAGAGGTCTTTTCCTGCTTTCTCCTTTAGGGTTTTGATGGTTGCCTGTCTCACATTCAGGTCCTTTATCCATTTTGAGTTTGTTTTTGTGAATGGTGTGAGAAAGTGGTCTAGTTTCAACTTTCTGCATGTTGCTGTCCAGTTCTCCCAGCACCATTTGTTAAAGAGACTGTCTTTTTTCCATTGGATGTTCTTTCCTGCTTTGTCAAAGATGAGTTGGCCATACGTTTGTGGGCCTAATTCTGGGGTTTCTATTCTATTCCATTGGCCTATGTGTCTGTTTTTGTGCCAAAACCATGCTGTCTTGATGATTACAGCTTTGTAGTAGAAGCTAAAGTTTGGGATTGTGATGCCTCCTGCTTTGGTCTTCTTCAAAATTCCTTTGGCTATTGGGGCCTTTTGTGGTTCCAAACAAATTTTAAGATTGCTTGTTCTAGCTTGGAGAAGAATGCTGGTGCAATTTTGATTGGGATTGCATTGAATGTGTAGATAGCTTTGGGTAGTATTGACATTTTAACAATATTTGTTCTTCCAATTCATGAACCTTGAATGTTTTTCCATTTCTTTATATCTTCTTCAATTTCCTTCATAAGCTTTCTATAATTTACAGCATACAGATCTTTTACATCTTTGGTTAGTCTTATTCCTTAGGTATTTTATGCTTCTTGGTGCAATTTTGAATGGGATCAGTTTCCTTATTTGTTTTTCTGTTGCTTCATTGTTAGTGTGTAAGAATGCAACTGATTTCTGTACATTGATATTGTATCCTGCGACTGCTGAATTCATGTATCAGTTCTAGCAGACTTTTGGTGGAGTCTTTGGGGTTTTCCATGTATAATATCATGCCATCTGCAAAAAGTGAAAGCTTGACTTCATCTTTGCCAATTTTGATACCTTTGATTTCCTTTTGTTGTCTGACTGCTGATGTTAGCACTTCTAACACTATGTTAAACAACAGCAGTGAGAGTAGACATCCCTGTCGTGTTCCTGATCCCAGAGGGAAAGCTCTCAGTTTTTCCCCATTGAGGATGATACTAGCTGTGGGATTTTCATAAATGGCTTATGATGTTTATGTTCCTTCTATCCTGACTTTCTCGAGGGTTTTTATTAAGAAAGGATGCTGAATTTTGTCAAATGCTTTTTCTGCATCAATTGACAGGATCATATGGCTCTTTTCTTTTATTGTGATGTATCACATTGATTGATTTGCAAATGTTGAACCAGGCCTGCAGCCCAGGAATGAATCCCACTTGATCATGGTGAATAATTCTTTTTATATGCTGTTGAATTCAATTTGCTAGTACCTTATTGAGAATTTTTTCATTCATATCCATCAGGGATATTGGCCTGTAGTTCTCTTTTTTTTCTGGGTCCCTGTCTGGTTTAGGAATCAAAGTAATGCTGGCTTCATAGAATGAGTCTGGAAGTTTTCCTTCCCTTTCTATTTTTTGGAATAGCTTGAGAAGGATAGGTATTATTTCTGCTTCAAATGTCTGGTAGAATTCCTCTGGGAAGCCATCTGGTCCTGGACTCTTATTTGTTGGGAGATTTTTGATAACTGATTCGATTTCTTCGCTGGTTATGGGTCTGTTCAAGCTTTCTATTTCTTCCTGTTTGAGTTTTGGAAGTATGTGTGTGCTTAGGAATTTGTCCATTTCTTCCAGATTGTCCAGTTTGTTGGCATATAATTTTTCATAGTATTACCTGATAATTGCTTGTATTTCTGAGGGATTTGTTATAATTCCATTTTCATTCATGATTTTATCTATTTGGGTCATCTCCCTTTTCTTTTTGAGAAGCCTGGCTAGAGGTTTATCAATTTTGTTTATTTTTTCAAAAAACCAACTCTTGGTTTCATTGATCTGCTCTATAGTTTTTTTAGATTCTATATTGCTTATTTCTGCTCTGATCTTTATTATTTGTCTTCTGCTGGGTTTGGGGTGTCTTAGCTGTTCTGCTTCTATTTCCTTTAGGTGTGCTGTTAGATTTTGTATTTGGGATTTTTCTTGTTTCTTGAGATAGGCCTGGATTGCAATGTATTTTCCTCTCAGGACTGCCTTCGCTGCATCCCAAAGCGTTTGGATTGTTGTATTTTCATTTTCATATATTTGTTTCATGTTCATATATGTTTCCATATATTTTTAAATTTCTTCTCTAATTGCCTGGTTGACCCATTCATTCTTTAGTAGGGTGTTCTTTAACCTCCATGCTTTTGGAGGTTTACCAGGCTTTTTTCTGTGGTTGATTTCAAGCTTCATAGCATTGCGGTCTGAAAGTATGCATGGTACGATCTCAATTCTTGTATACTTATGAAGGGCTGTTTTGTGACCCAGTATGTGATCTATCTTGGAGAATGTTCCGTGTGCACTTGAGAAGAAAGTATATTCTGTTGCTTTGGGATGCAGAGTTCTAAATACATCTGTCAAGTCCATCTGGTCCAATGTATCATTCAGGGCCCTTGTTTCTTTTTTGACTGTGTGTCTAGATGATCTATTCATTTCTGTAAGTGGGGTGTTAAAGTCCCCTGCAATTACCACATTCTTATCAATAAGGTTGCTTATGTTTGTGAGTAATTGTTTTATATATTTGGGGGCTCCGGTATTCGGTGCATAGACATTTATAATTGTTAGCTCTTCCTGATGGATAGACCCTGTAATTATTATATAATGCCCTTGTTCATCTCTTATTACAGCATTTAAGTCTAGTTTGTCTAGATAAAAGCATAGCTATTCCCGCTTTCTTTTGACTTCCAGTAGCATGACAGATAGTTCTCCATCCCCTCACTTTCAGTCTGAAGGTGTCCTCAGGTCTAAAATGAGTCTCTTGTAGACAGCAAATAGATGGGTCTTTTTTGTTTTGTTTTGTTTTGTTTTGTTTTTGTTTTGAATCCATTCTGATACCCTATGTCTTTTTGTTGGAGCATTTAGTTCATTTACATTCAGTGTTATTATAAAAAGATATGGGTTTAGAGTCATTGTGATGTCTGTAGGTTTCATGCTTGTAGTGATGTCTCTGGTACTTTGTCTCACAGGATCCCCCTTAGGATCTCTTGTAGGGCTGGTTTAGTGGTGATGAATTCCTTCAGTTTTTGTTTGGGAAGACCTTTATCTCTCCTGTTCTCAATGGCAGACTTGCTGGATAAAGGATTCTCGGCTGCATATTTTTTCTGTTCATCACATTGAAGATTTCCTGCTGTTCCTTTCTGGCCTGCCAAGTTTCAGTAGAGAGATCCGTCACGAGTCTTATTGGTTTCCCTTTATATGTTAGAGCATGTTTATCCCTAGTTGCTTTCAGAATTTTCTCTTTATCCTTGTATTTTGCCAGTTTCACTATGATATGTCATGCAGAAGATCGATTCAAGTTACGTCTGAAGGGAGTTCTCTGTGCCTCTTGGATTTCAATGTCTTTTTCCTTCCCCAGATCAGGGAAGTTCTCAGCTATGATTTCTTCAAGGACACTTTCAGCACCTTTCCCTCTCTCTTCCTACTCTGGAATAACAATTATGTGTAGATTATTTCTCTTTAGTGTATCACTTAGTTCTCTAATTTTCCCCTCATGCTCCTGGATTTTTTTATCTCTCTTTTTCTCAGCTTCCTCTTTTTCCATAATTTTATCTTCTGGTTCACTTATTCTCTCCTCTGCCTCTTCAATCCGAGCCGTGGTCATCTCCATTTTATTTTGCAGCTCATTAATAGCATTTTTTAGCTCCTCCTGGCTGTTCCTTAGTCCCTTGATCTCTGTAGCAATAGATTCTCTGCTGTCCTCTATACTTTTTTCAATCCCAGCGATTAATTTTATGACTATTATTCTAAATCTTTGTTATATTGCTTACATCATTTTTGAGCAGTTCGTTAGCTGTCGCTACTTCCTGGAGTTTCTTTTGAGGGGAATTCTTCCGTTTTGTCATTTCAGATAGTCCCTGGAGTGGCGTGGAACTGCAGGGCTCTTCCCCTGTGCTGTCTGGGGTAACTTGTGTTGGTGGGCGGGGCTGCAGTCAGACCCAATGTCTGCCCCCAGCCCACTGCTGGGGCTACAGTCAGCCTGGTGTGTATCTTATCTCCCCCTCTCCCAGGGGCAGGACTCACTGGGGAGTGGTGTGGCCCCTCTCTGGGCTACTTGCACACTGCCAGGCTTGTGGTGCTGCTTCTGTGGGATCTGGCGTATTAGCTGGGGTGGATCCTCAAGGTGCACAGGGGTGGGAGGGGCAGACTCAGCTCACTTTGCCTTAGGTCGTCTGCCTCAGGAGGGGCCCTGTGGCACCAGAAGAGAGGCAGACCTGTCGGAGGGTTGGATCCACAGAAGCACAGCGTTGGGTGTTTGCACGGTGCAAGCAAGTTCCCTCATGGGAACTAGTTCCCTTTGGGATTTTGGCTGGGGGATGGGCGAGGGAGATGGTGCTGGTGAGCGCCTTTGTTCCCTGCCAAGCTGAGCTCTGTCCTCCAGGGCTCAACAACTCTCCCTCCTGTTGTCCTCTAGCCCTTCTGCCCTCGGAGCAGAGCTGTTGACTTATAACATTCCAGGTGTTAAGTCCTGCTGGCTGTCAGAACACATGCTGTCCGGCCCCTCCATGTTTGCAAGCCAGACTCAGGGGCTCTGCCTTGCCAGGCAGTCTGCCCCTCCACCACCCTGGCTCCCTCCCGCCAGTCCGTGTAGCACACACCGTCTCTCTGCCCTTCCTACCCTCTTCCGTGGGCCTCTTGTCTACGCTTGGCTCCAAAGATTCTATTCTGCTAGTCTTCTGGCAGTTTTCTGGGTTATTTAGGCAGATGTGGGTGGAATCTAAGTGGTCAGCAGGATGCAGTGAGCCCAGTGTCCTCCTACGCCGCCATCTTCCTTCTGACTCCTAACGAGTTTCAAATGAAATTTCAGGGGCACCTGGGTGGTTCAGTTGGTGAAGTACCTGCTCTTGATTTTGGCTCAGGTTATGATCTAATAGGTCATGTGCTCCTTGCACTGATAGTGAGGAGCCTATTTGGGGTTCTCCCTGTCCCTCTCTCTCTCTGCCCTTCCTGTGCACGCTCTCTCTCAAATAAATAAACTTCAAATGAAACTTCACCTACACTCTTGGGGTGCCTGGGTGGCTCAGTTGGTTAAGCTTCTGACTTTTTTCAGGTGATGATCTCATGGTTCTTGGGTTCGAGCTCTGCATTGGGCTCTGTGCTGACAGCTCAGAGCCTGGAGCCTGCTTTGGATTGTCTCTCTCTGTCTCTTTCTCTCTGCTCCTTCCCTGCTCATGCTCTATCTCTCTCCGTGTCTCATAAATAAACGTTAAGAAAAAAAGTTCACATGCACTCTGAAACTACACAAGAAGGAGGAATCCCTCATACCAATGAGTTGTTCTATCAGAACACCAAACTATTACTAAATGAAGGTAATTAATGGATATTTTTAGTTATTTAAATATTTGGTAGGTTTGGGGCACCTGGATGGCTCAGTCAGTTAATTGTCTGACTCTTGATTTCCGCTCAGGTCATCATCTCATGGTCAATGAGTCAGGTTCATGTGGACAGCACAGACCCTGCTTGGAATTCTCTCCCTCTCTCTGCACTCTCTGTCTCTGTCTGTCTCTCAAGAAACATTAAAAAAAAAAAGTTTACCTGTGATTCTTTACTGTGTATTCCATTGAAAAGCTTCCTGGGTATTTTATAGAGGTGAGGTTATTGACTCATGGGCTTAAATTAGGAAC
Source organism: Panthera pardus (assembly GCF_024362965.1). Taxonomy (NCBI): domain Eukaryota; kingdom Metazoa; phylum Chordata; class Mammalia; order Carnivora; family Felidae; genus Panthera; species Panthera pardus. The sequence continues at coordinate 7,846,650 of NW_026526743.1, forward strand.
TTGACAATTGTGAATCAAATGCAAATACGGTAATTAATGAGTAGGAGAATGAGTTAATGACCTCCCATTGATCCCCTGCAAATTCCATCACCCCCAGATCCAACCCTTCTCTCCATCCATCTCCATCCCCCCATTGTGACCTCAATCTCTGTACCCCCCACGACATGTAGGTATCCATGAGACCCGACACTCTGCTTCCAAAGGATCTGTCTAGGTTTCCTCATTGCTTTTCTACATTCATCTTGTTCACTTTGGACCTCAGTACCAATAAACCTCTTTTTTGCCTGATTCTAGAGCCTTTAATCCAAACTTCCTTCCGTTGTCCCCCAAACCTCCATCCTCTGTTCCTTCCTCCTCCATTGCCATTTATTTCTCCACCACTTAATTCTAATGTGTCAGCTCATTTATTGTGTCTTTTATGTCCACTGCCTTCGATATCCCAGCCATCATTTATCAGGAGTCCTTCATTTCCTCATGACCCTGCACCCATTATCCCCAGCCCTACACCTCCTGATACTTTCTCATCGGTCCTTAAGCCTACTGATGCCTACTGTTCTCCCAGCTCTGATGATCTGCCTCCACTCACATTTATTTCCTGTGCACATTGTTCCTCAGGCATCTTCTTGTCTTCTTATCCTTTATCTCTGGTTAGAGCACTGAATACCCCCAGGACTCCATTGATAAGCAACTATCTCCCTTCCATCCCTGTGTT